>NW_003805348.1:709179-719072 GCF_000255335.2 Galendromus occidentalis | reverse complement strand
CGAATACCCAAGGCTAAGCATATTCCGGATGGGAGCAGGAAATTCGTTTCGAATGAGTCTTCTGTGCTCACACTCAGACGTGCACGTCAAGGTCTCTTTGTTGAAGAGAGTCCTTTCCGACTGCATATCTCGACCGTTTTTGTGATGAACGCGGGCTAGGTTCACCCCGTACCACAGCAGAAAATATTCTATGAGAGGACGGTTTCAAGTCCGCGATCGGAGGGATCGTACTTTCCCCCCAGCTCTTATCCCGATCGTGGAGGGATGTGAATCATTTCATGCTTGGCTCTTCCCCATTGTTCGCGAAAGGAGAACGGAAACCCTGAGCTCACGTCATTCGTCTCAGTCTTCGACCCCCACGTCCGCCGGAGCTCGAAAGTGCTGACGAATTACGAGTCTCACTCAATCAAAGTCGACCGATCCGACTCCGACGAAGCGATGATTCTCCGCAAATCTCTGATTGAGGAAAGCCACTAAAGCTTTACAGAACTCCGCCGATCATGGTGGCCTTTCGATCCATTGCATCGTTTCAGACTCTGCTTGAAAACCTGACCTGCTTGAACTTCTCTTAACCATATGAGCGAGTCATTGTTCTCCCGGGGATCTCTGAAAGATCCATGACGTTCCCTGCGACGTGAATCGGAGGAGGAACGACCCGAGCTGCGTGATTGCGCGGCGTAGCGCGGCTGCCGCATCGCTCACGATTTGAGTCCGCACCTCTTGACAAGATTTCAAGAAATCCTGTTTGGGTCTACGCAGACGATTGCTGTATGCTGAGGAATCAGAGGGCAGGCGTACTCGCTCCAATGCTATCGATGTCTCGGAGAGCGAGATTCCGTCCAGCTCATTCCGTTTGAGCGGTCGACAGACTGAGTGGAAGATTGCCTGTCTCTACCACGGTCCGTGAGAATGACGGCCTCTCCGGTCCACAAAAAAATCCCATGCGGATTGTTCCGCGTCGAACCTCGTTCGCGTGGAAGGGCTGTTTCTCAACGCTCTCGGACATGGAAGGTAATACTCGACGTGGAGCACGTGTCCCGCGTCTCAATCCGTCCTCTGAGGTTGATGGCAGTTCGGCAACGCACGCCATGTTTGCACGACGAGACTTCCCCGCTGATGATATTCACGGTCGGAGGACCGTCTGTAAATGCGATTTCAATCTCTCCATTATCGACACGTTCGGCTTATTTCCGAGGCGAGAGCAAAACGTAGGAATCGGGGAAATATTTGAAGGTGCGGGCCGATGTCACAAAGTCGATCGAATCTAGAGGGAATCCTGGAATCGTCGATGGATATACATTTCCTCGATCGTTGAGTAGTCGGGACGGTAGTGCCGGAGACCGAATAGAGCCGGGGTGTTTCTCGTTTTAATTTGGACGAATCGCTGCGTTCTTGGCATGGAGACTGCGAGCATGAGCCAAGCCTCGAAAACCCACACAAGTGGAAATCTCTCCGACGAAGCGAAGATTGATAGCTGAAAGACCTCGGTCAATCTCGGACCAGAGTCGAGAGCAGTAGACAACTTGAGGCCCAGGCTCGGGTCTGAGACGGATTATCTTCGCTGTGAGGTTTCGTGGTCCCCAGTTTGCCGGACTCAAAAAAAGCGGTTCAACGTTCATGTCGACGTTCAACGATTCCAAACCGAATTTAAGGCCTCTGGCGATTCGACGATCGGATTACCTCACGAAACCCCCCTAACTCTTCTAAAGCAGAAAAGAAGCTTGGACAAGGACGCCGTCTTTCAACTTTGAGCTCCTGTGGGTCAGACGACCGCTCCGCGGATTCCAGCGTGGGTTGCCTCCCTTTTTCCCGCTTCGTCGACGCACGGAGATGTCAGAATGATTAGAATCAGGATAATCAATGAACACCGCGGAGGTTTTCCACGATACTACACAGGACACTCCAGACAATCGACTCGAGCAGCGGAGATCGAAGAAGAAGGAAATGCGCATCGCAAGTTTGGCTTCCGCCGGGGGAGGAAAGATGAAGAAACAAGCATCCCACCCAGAGAACGCCATGGCAAGCAGGAAGAGGGTCCTGCCCGAGGAGCCGCAGTCGCGCGAGCTTTTTCCTCGACGAGCTTAGTGTTACGCGGTGTACCTGTGGCTTCAAAATATCTGCGGGCGGCATGCAAGCCGGATATCCGATGCTGACTAAACGGGGCGGCTCCCAGCTCGATTCCACGGTGCTCGTACATGCTAGAACATCTCAGGACGGTCTCCTGACGACTTCTTCGGGGTGTTTTTTGCTCGGAATAAATTGTCTTGCCGTCCCCGAGCTCAGTCTCCTGGTTCTTCATTTTCTAAGGTCTCACAGCTCGGTGAATTTCTGGAGCCACCTCAAGAACTAGCGGGACCTTTCTCTGCTCCAGGATCGCCTGGTCGAGCTTCCCTGGCAAAAGCCGATGGGCGCTGATGAACGCGGCTCTGCAGGCGACCTCGTGCGTTATCTCGGATCCGACTGCCACGTACTGGCTCCGATCCAATTATTCGAACTCTCCGAAACAGGAAGTCGGCGAGCGAGTATTAATTGTGAATCTCGCTAAGAAAGCTCCAACTAAATCGTTGAGTGACGACATAACTAGGACAGTGAATTCGAATACGACGATTCTGATACCGCTCCCGTGGCAGAAACGGCGACCCGCGGGCTGGACTCGAGAGAAGTGACTGAAATCCGCCTCCTACGGGATTTCCTGTTGATTGAGATTGGAGCTTTTGAGAATTCTTCCGCCTCGAACCCGCGTCAGATGTCTCTGAGAAAATTCCACCCGCAATGGATGACTTTTTTAAGCCTTTTTTAAGCGTCGTCGCGCTCGGGAGCCTCCTCTGAGAACCCCGATGCACACGGGAGATATTTCGAGAGAAGACGCGGATCTCCGCTGCGGAAACTCCGCAGGAAACGTCTGCTCATCTCGCTGGAAGTCGAGCCTGGAGTCAGAGCTTTCTCCGTGGTGTTTGAAGCCAACAATAGATAGAGCCATCAAGGCGGGATTCCGTATTCTGCGCGAGTATGTGACGCACCAGACCCTGAAAGCAGATGACTGAAAGCTTTACACAGGACGCTGTTTCGCAAAAGACGCTGCTTGTATAAGTCAGGCAGCCGGTAAGGAAACTCTTGCAAACCCTCCCGGTATGCGGTGAATATATCCAGTTGACGGACTCTCGACCCACCGCATGGGAGAGCTTGATACATATTCAGAAGTGCACGCACCGCCGAACGAAGCGCTCTCTTTAGTGCATACGGATCCCGGAATTCCACAGCAGAGATCAGCGGCTCCCTGCATGCAGCGAAATTTTTAGGGCCGATTGTTTATAGAGCGAAGCAACACTCCGATGAATAGTGACTTTCTTGGGAAAGCATCGGAGATTTTTTGGAGAGTTCAGCGCGCATCAACATCGCGGGCGTCGTCTACGAAGTCTTCGAATATAATGCAAATGCTTGCCTTACACGAAACACTCCGTACAAAACGACATCCGCGCCTTGGCTCATGCTGTCGCGACTTTTGCGCAACAGTCAGCCGCTAGACATGAGGAGCCGAGTGGGCTGGCGGCATCGACGGGTTTGAAGATCTCCGATATGAATCGAGCTCAGGTTTTCACCAATCTTGCTTCGTTCCATAGCTCTGATGATCAATCGGTCTGCGAACTCCGTTGGTGAAGTCTGCGCTTATCGAATTTGATCAATGGGGCGTATCCCCCAACGGAATTCCACGATGAAAGTGGGAAGCGAGATAAGTTTGCTGTGATAATTCCTCAGCTCCGATGCCGAGCGCGGAACGTCCGCCAACCCGATCGAATCCTCGTCATCGGGACGCAAGAGATATTTCTGGCGCCAATCAATTCATCAGGATCGTTCAATTCGTACATATTCCGCGCCGACATCACCTGTCAGTCGGGCAAGTGACTTCGTCCAAAGACGGATTCACAGTATCTGAGCGGACGAGTCTTGCTCTCCCGAATGGCCGATGCGACAGCGCGAATCAAAACCTCTGTTACAGAGACACTGAGGGGGAGCTATGAAAACTCGTATGCAGACCCCTTTGCGGAGGCAGTCTCCGACCCGGCGGCGTCATTTAACGACGTTGGAGCGCGGGGTGGAGCCAAGGAGGGGATATCAGGCGTGAATTTCGGAAAGTATTCTCGGTCGTTATTTTCGTGCGGCCTGCGAACATCGTCGGGTGCCCCTCATCATTCAACGCATCTTTATTCGTACTGGTGTCGTATCGTTTCGTTTCCTCGCATCCCGTTCTTCCCAAAGCTCCAATTCGTTCCGCGTGCAGGTCTCATGGAAAGGGAGCAGACTCATTGAATGTTCAACCAAAAGCTCTGAACACGCATCTCGGGCCCACGTCAAATCAGGCAAAAATACCGATACGCAACAGCGCTCCTGGGCTATTGTGGAATATCATTTTGCGAATTATCCAGTCCCGCATGAAATGGGTCTTTCATGGCAGGGTTCCCCGAGGTGCGTTTCACGCTCCATTGGCGGGACGCAAAGCTCCCTCCCCTACACCGCTCCGGGCCGGGGTGCCTCAGCCACGAAGGGACTCTGGAAGTTTTGGAGCCTTGGGAACTCTGGCGTGGTTGAATCGAACAGAAAATTGCATCGGAACACAGATCGAGGAACAGTCGTACTTCGCGCTGTGTTCTGTGGAAACGTTCGATAGTTTCATTCTCCAGGATCGCATGAGAATTGTCACACAAATATTTTAACATTCTCCGAGAATCGCAAACTTGACGGATCGATCATGGAGAGACAATCGACACTCTCGACTGTTTTCTCGCAGAAATCGAGGAAAATCAGTAATTCCCGCAGCCAAGAGAGTGTTGCATCGGATCCGGTAGGAGAACCTTCGCCAGCTCCGCAGGATTCATCGGGGTCTACCTCTTCTCTGGATTCACCCGGGGGAATCGCTCACGAATTTTATCCTTTACCCGTGAGTGGAACTTCGCCCTTAGGTCCTCTGTACATCGGTCATTTTGTCCGATCCGATGTCTCATTGGACGACGAACAACGTTACGACGCCTTGGTGAATGCGTGGGAGCCCGCTTACAAGTTTCCACTACAAGTTTCCAAAGGTTCAGGAACAGGGTCGCTCCCGCGCTTCCCAACACCACTGTTTAAGAAGGTGGCCATGGTCTACCTTCAGCGAAATGCGCGATGGCGGAGGGTCCTGCAAGCATTGCATCCTCTTCGCGAAGTCAGAATCTTCCGATCGGCACTGACATAGAATCCTGGGTACGCTGGTCACCCAGCCTTCGAATAAATTCAAGAAGGCCGTAGAATCACTCAAGAATCGTTCCGGACTCCAGTATCATCAAGACCCGGCGTGTCGAATCCGTGGCCCTCGGGCAGCATGTGGCCCGCGAGGTCTTTTGTGGCCCGCCACTCTTCCCCCACATACTCGAAGCCGACCATTTCGAATGAGTGCTTGGAAATTGAATGAGATCGGTGGGATGAAACCCTCCGTACAACCGAACAAACGAGTTTTCCCTCGATTCGCGGAAGCTGGAAAAGCATTCTTCCATGAACGATAGGCATATATATATTCTCCTTTTATACGAAAGTAAATTTTTAATGTGGCCCGCCAATAATTTAAGTCTGACACCCCTGATCTAGACGCAGGAGAGGAAGCTCGACGCTTCCTTCAATGGTACAAGGATGAGCCGACACTCGAAGTTAGGAATCGCCTGCTTATCGGTCGTGAGCATTAAGTGATGAACAACCGTCAGAGACTGATTCCAATGATCAAGACAGTTGTACTGTGCGGCCGGCAGAATATAGCTTTGCGGTGCCTCAGAGATAATGGGCTACTCTCCGACTATTCCCTCGGAGGCCCGAAAGAAGGAAATTTCCGAGCGTTGCTGAGTTACAGGCTTGATGCCGATGACAGCCCTTTCGAAGAGCATCTCGCTAGTCCGAAGCGAAACGCAAACTACATCAGCGGCAAGTTCCAGAATAAAATCATCCGAGCCATAGGGAGGTTAATCCGGAAGAAGATCGTGAATGAAGTCAAGGAGGCCAAATTCTTCTCCATCCTCGCAAGAGACATCTCGGCAAGCTGGATCAACTGACAATCTGTCCCCGCTACGTTGCGAATCAAGACGACCAAAGGGTACTGAGGGAAGTTTCCCTAAAGTTCTGTGATGTCACCGACAAAACAGGCGCTGGCCTCGCGCGCGCCATCCTAGATAATCTCAAGGAAGAGGAACTGGACGTCAGGGATATCCGCGGCCAAGGCTATGATGGTTGCAGCGCTATGGGTGGTCGTCGGAAAGGCGTACAAGCCGAGATTAGAGCTGTTGTCCCGCAGGCCTTGTTGCGAGTCATTGCCTCAACCTCGCCGTGGTCCACTCAATTGATGTTGTGCCGATACGAAGAGCTTTCGGTTTGGTCTCAAGCGTAGCAGCCTTCTTCTCGAACTCTACTTCACGTGTCAGATCTTTGGAAGATCAGTTTGAAATTCATGCGACTTCTTCAAGCAAGCGGAGACTCGAAGCTTTATGAGGCACGCGCTGGGTTGAGAGCCATCAGGCTTTTGTAAGTTTTAAGGAACTTCGCTTCCCAATTGTCCGTTTTCTGAAAGGGATCAGTCAACCTCCAGGTGATAGCGGTACTGGTGCGTACACACTACTGAACACCGTGTGCAATTTCGACTTCTTGATCTCACTCTACTTTATCCAGAGTTTCGCTTCGCTCCTACTATCATTGCCGGTTGATCTACAGAAGAAGGAACTAGATATTTTCGGTGCGCTGGGTATTGTTGACACAGTTCTCTCAGTTCCGAAGGAGAGGAGAGGAGAAGCAGGCCCAGTTTTCACCGAAGTTTTCGGTGAAGCGACGTTTCCCGACAGTATCGACATCGAAATCGAAATGCCCCGGGTGTGCCATCGGCAAGCTCATAGAGGGAATCATTCCGTATATCCTCCTGAGGAATACTTCCGAACTTCCGCCTACATTCCATATATCGACGCTCTGATCACAGAATTCACCTCCCTCTTCGAAGACACCCGGAAAAATGCTGCGGAGCTTCCGTTTCTGATACCCAAATTCACCGTGGAGAGCTCGTACGGAGATATGCGTGAAATCTTCAACTTCTACGAATCGGATCTGAACTGAAGTGAGAGCGTTCTACGGGGTGAATTCGAACGTTGGAGAGCAAGGTGAATCGAGGTGCCACGGAACAGGCTGCCCGTGAATGCCATTGACGCTCTGAAGAGCTGCTTCGTCGAGGAGTTTCCAAAGATTTCGATCCTACTGAGGACTTTTGCGACTCTCCCAGTAACTACCTCACCACCGGGAATGACGTTCAGCGCTTTGAGACTGCTGAAAACATATCTGAGTGAACATAATGAGCGAGGAGCGTCTAAATGTATCGACATCCATGCTCATTCAAAAAGATGTCGCAGTCGCTCCGGAAAAGGTTCTCGGAGTCCTCGCCCTCGATCCTCGGAAATTGGGTCTGGTTTTATCGGTGATCGAGTGTCAGGCAGTATAGTAAATCAGCAAATATTGTGAGAGAGACAGAGGTCCCTACAGTAAGCGTCTAATTGACGGACCAAGACGAGCTACGTGATTCCGAGAAATAAACGAAACAGAGCGCGGAAGCGGTCTCTCGGTGAACGATCGATCCGGGTCATTTTTGCGGTTCAGGTGACAGATTTTCCATCTGGCTGTCGACTCCCTCAACCGGAGAATCTGTCTAAAACTAACATTGAGAAAATAACATAACGAGTTAGAGAGAGAGGTAGAGAGAATTACATAACAAACTTATGTTCAGAACACACATTTGCAAAATACAATTGGTTCGTCTCATTGTCATTGTGATCTGACGAAAGATTCCAAAATCGGTCGCTTGGCTCATTCGAGGAGTTCTGGGGAACCTCCCTCGAAAAACTTGCCCCCCGTTCGACAAAAAATCCTGGGCACGCCCCCGCCCACGATGCACGGATTTATTCTTCTGCTTCGGCCTCCGTCAGCGCCTCGTAGGGAAGTAGGTAGTATCTCAATGGAGAAGTCTCCAGATTACTGGATTCTCTGGCCAGACGATCATGCTCCTGAATTCAGATAGGACTATGCTCGGGAGAGCTGACGTGTTCATGAGTCAAAGCTTCAGCCTTTAGCACGCCACTCTTCCCTGGCTCGTTGCTCGATGTTCGCGTCACGACTGGCCGAAGCCCAGACTTGGGAGTAGAATACGTCACCGGAGGAGGTTCCATCGTTACCCGGAGGATTGGATGCTCTGGTTCATGTCTAACATGAGAGAGGTATGCCTCCCCGAACTGCTGAGTGGTGACTTCGGTGGAGCAGCTCGCAAAGGGGTGACCCTAAAATTCTCAAAAGGAACTGCGAGTGCGGAAAGGGGTAGGGGGACTGAGGGGGAGGTAGGAGGAAAAGGTGAAGGAGCCATCGGAAAAAATCCATCGACGCTTTTGCCAGAAGAGTGGATTATTCAACTGGAGTGGGGGCTCATGTAAATAATACCCACTGGAAAAACCTAAGGCTCTTTACCTGGAGGGAGAGAGCGGATAGTGTTGGATTCGAAGAGTTTAGGATCATACGTCGAAGGGAAGACATGAGGAGGAAGGGCATTCCGTAGACGGGACTTCGTCCCTGATCGGCGTGAACTCGAGCCAGATAGGAGACAGGATCACGAGGACTGCTACAAGAGAGCATGAAGTGAGCCCGCGGTCCATAGGTGATATCTGGGGAATCGGCTCACTAGCCGATCCACTCGCCTTAGGCGGCGAGCTGATGCGAAAAATATTTTTGGGAAACGGAAGACGAGGAAATCAGAGGAGCGTAACGCTAGCGCCGCCGGAAGCATTCTTACTCCTGTGTAATTCCTCGTAGGGAACTCCGATCGTCTAACGATTGTTATCCAGTATTGAAAACAACTGTGTGACTAGCGAAAAGCCTAGAATAATCCAAATTATGTCATTCTCTCGGAAGAGAGCCGTCGCTTGCGGTACGACTCCATGAGCCCCGTGAGGCCTTTTCCGTCGGAACCCCGAGGAAACCGGTGCTGTATGGAATGTCTTGAAACGAGCGAATCGACAACCGGGAGAGGCAACATATCGAGCAGCCTCGGGAAACCTCCTCCGAGCTGTGATCGTCGGTTAAGAGGAGGAGAATCCTGAGGGTCATAGGGAGTCCCTATTAGCAAGAAGCACAGAAGCTCATATCCGTGAGCTCTCGTGAGCATTTCCGCTCCGAATGATGGTAGTTCTAAGTCTGGCCGCCTCGGACGCCCATTTCAAATCCAGAAAGTTACCTTCTTGCATGAAGAACTCACTAGTCGAAAGATATCCTGGAGATCAGTATGTAATCATCTTCTCGGGTAAGTCGCCACTTTTCGCACTGAATTGATAGAAATGAACTTCTCCTTGAACATGTGTCTAATGTCTCGATCATCGGATGAGCTCATCGATTCTTCTTTGAAAAGTCACGCGATGCCTGGAATTTTCGGGAGAGACAAAGGAACTCCGCGAACTATGTATAAGTGGTCCGTGAATCAAGCTTCCAGTGAGAGACGCAGACGCCGACCTCCAACTTGTCCGAAGTCTACTTGGCGGGAGCTGTTTCTAGATGATCCTTCAAGACCTCAGGTATCTGGTCGACTCTGATCGACGCTTCACGTGCATTTCGGGGAATGCATACCGCTCCTCGGAGAGCTTCGAGGTCGTTCGATACATAGCCGATTCCAGTGAAGCTGTCAACGATATCCTGCATCCTAGGATGTTCCCTTATATCCGGTACTCGGAGTTCGGGAGGACCGATCAAAGAGAGGGATTATTATCCATGAGTAGAATTGAGTAGAGAGTACGGATAATCATCATGGATAATAATCCCTCTCTTTGATCGGTCCTCCCGAACTTCGAGTACCGGATATA
>NW_003805348.1:528858-709159 GCF_000255335.2 Galendromus occidentalis | reverse complement strand
GCAGGATATCGTTGACAGCTCCACTGGAATCGGCTATGTATCGAACGACCTCGAAGCTCTCCGAGGAGCGGTATGCATTCCCCGAAATGCACGTGAAGCGTCGATCAGAGTCGACCAGATACCTGAGGTCTTGAAGGATAATCTAGAAACAGCTCCCGCCAAGTAGACTTCGGACAATAGAGAATGTAGAGTTGAATCAAAATTGGATCCAGCTTCGCTCGCCCCCGCGTTCGGGACTCCTTTTTTCGGTTCTATACGACCAATAGCTGACGAGTTGATGAGCCGCTGAGGTCCAATCTCCGGTGCCGGTGGTCCTCCGAGTAACAAAAAAATTTGGTTCCCTCCAATGAGAGAGAGCTTGAGGATGGAGGCACCTGCGGAAACCTGGAGTATATCTTTTTCGAAAGAGCAGCGCTACCCCTTGTTCAAACAAAAGCCTCATCCCCTGCACTCAACGGAAACCGCATCCCGCATCCGTTCTCGTTCAAGGTCAGCGATTCGATTGTGGAGCCTCATCGAAGAAAGTATTCCCCGACGACGACGAAGAATCATCCAAAAGTCCGCTGGTGGCACATTGCAAAACTTGGAACAGTCTGCTGTTAGCGAGCTCATGAATTGGTCAAATATGCGGCCGGCGTAGTGTAGGCACGCCGCCCTGAAGGTTTGCATTCCGTAGCTGCAGCGCGAGGAGTACCTCCGCCGGGCTACTGTCGATTCTATTTAAATGCTTTCGAGGTTGGGAATTGTATCGTGAATCAACCATTCGTTCTTCTGGTGCAATAATCTCTCGAGCGAATTTCGCTGCGGAGTCCTCGCCGATGGTATGCTCCTCGTCAGAGCAACGAGCGCCACGCTCGCAGGATCCCGCGACTCCTTGTTTGGCGCAGTTCGACCGTGACCTCGGAGCGTAATCGTCCCCTCACGTCACAGAACATGGCTTCCCCTCAAGTCAGAAGAGGGAGAAGAGGGGGGGGCTCAGGACCAAGAATACTGCATGAAGAAACCTATATGCCACTCTTTTTTGAGTCGATTCCAACGAGGCGAATATGGTCCCTTGAAATTAGGAATATGCACATATATTGTATTTTCTAAGGAGCCAAGCGAGCGACTCCGACGCTGTAGAAGGATATCGCTGTTACTGCTCGGACGACGGAAAGGCGGACATGCGCGGAGGCGCGCGCGACGATCACACCGATGAGGACCGTACTAGCAGCGAGCTCGAAACAATCGGTGAAAGCGTATCCCTTGCCGATGGAACGATGCTCCGAGACCATCGAAACGCAGGAATAGCTGCTCGAGAAACCGGACCCCTATGTTGATGCCCCGAATCTTGCGAAAATCAAAATCGAGACTTGCTTCGGGGTAAGATACAAGGTTGACAGACATTTCGAAATTCGCTCGACAAGGAACGTCACCGAGCAACGTCTTGCTTCGAGGAGCACCTACTCCATTCGAACAGCCTTGATGGTCGACATGTTGCTTACAGAGGAAAAATTCAGACACGATATCCATACCGACTCGGAAACTCTGGGTTCTCCGGTTATATCTCCAGCCATATTAAGGGAAGGAGGTCCAAGGAATACCATTTGTTTTCGCATGTGGAAAGATATGACAGCGAACGTGGTCTCAGAGACCGGAGAATCACAATGGAGAAGGTGGAGTCAGAAACATGACGGATCTCTTCAATTTTCTCTTTGTCCTTCATCTCGCTGTTTCCCCGACTGCCGCCGCCGCCGCCGCCACCTCAGTCGCCGCATCCGCCACCTCGGCTGCCACCTCCGCTGCCGTCACGGATATGAGGGAGCCACACTCCGACGCGAAGCCGCTCCGACTAATCTAGGCTGGAATGCGCGACGAACTTTCACCCCAACCGAGCTCGATACGCGAGTCGCGTCCCCGACGATTCTTCCACTTTCGCAGCAATCCCCTCCGTGAGCTCGATATCAAGGAGGTTCGAACCTGCAATCAGCGGCGAGATCGAAGATCGAACCCCATGGGGATCGGGTTACAGGCGACTTCCGGTCGGAACTCGTTGGGATTGAAGTTTTTTCGGTATCGGAAAATGTTGATGATGATAATGACGACATCTCGCGTAGCTTTCGGGGCTCGATCTGAGCGCGGAAATCTCTTTTAAAATCAACGGGCTCCCGGCATCTGACAGAAGGTTAAGCGAGGAGAAGCAACTGAAGTTCCCTCGAGATTGAGATAAGGCAGGCTTAGAGTGCAATTAAGGAAGACGCAATTCCAAGCCTCTTTCCGCTGAGGTGTTGCAATTCCCATTCGGAGGGAAAGTGTGGCTCACAATTAGAGATGAACAGGAGTGAGCAAAACGAGCGAACTGAAACTCAATGGCAGTGCATAACATTGCAGACGAAAAGCGGCTCGTTTTCGCCTCAGGGGAGAAGCTTCCGTGTCCAACGCCACCGTCTTCGACTCGCCGTCGGCCTGCTGCATGCCAATCTCCCAGATGGTCTGCCGATGCTTCTGGGCTTTGCGCGGCCCCTCCATTCCCGGTTCCCGGCGAGGATTCTGTTTCTGGGACTCCCTACTCCAACCATGTCCTCTGAGCACCTCCAGCCTCGGCGATGAACGCGTCAACATACGAGATCCTCATTACAGATAAGGCGTGCTTCCTAACGACGACGCAGGCAATCGGCTGCAGAAATCCCTCCACTGCTTGCTATCTCTCAAATTAAGACTCCGTGCTGATAGCTCTGATGTGAGCTTGCCCTTAACGAAGGGAAGAATGCTGCTCAGTCAATCAAAATCATCAGGCGGTACGGGCGTCGGAGCGAATGTGAATGATTCGTTTCGATCAGGGCGAAAAGTAAGACGCAAAAGAACCATTGTACTCCCGTACCTGTAGATGTCGAGTTATTCCTGCGATGCGATGCGCCGCGACGCAATGCGATACATCGCCCGCTTCGATAATGATCGGGAGTCGCTAAGTGACTAGATTCCATTAGCAGCGGTGAATGATGTCCTGAAGGTAAACAGAGCCATACACGATTCCCCCCATTATCTTCTGGATGCATTTGCTTTGTGGTCTCGGCTCCATATTGCAGCCGAGAATAGTGGTCGTAATTATTAAGCCGCAGTCGGCTCGGGCTCAGTCGAAGGGTGGGGCTCGGAACCGTGAGCTGAAAATCCCTCGAAATATGGCACCTGCCCTTCGAGGTAGCGATTTTGCAAAAGCGATATCTGCGATAGTTTCACGAACCTTTTCCCTCAAATTAATCAAACTTCATCCATCAGCGAGCTCGAATTTCAGCCAACGGCAAAAGAGCTCGCCCGCGTGCCTGAATGCAATATTCTCCTTGATCGTATCGAACATGTCGGCTTTCTGTTTTGTTCCCGGTCAGCTGTTTGGACTATTGGCGAGAGACGTGTACCGCAAGACGTGACAATGACATGTCCTGTATGTACTCGAACTTGGCAGGGAACAAGACCCGCATTAGCGGTCGTTAAGATGAGGAAATAACATTGTCGATTCGGCCCCGGCACGCGAATCCGATATTCTCAGACGAGCCTCGTAAGAAGCGGCTTTTGTCGGAAGTCCGACTCGTCGTTGTTGACGAAGATCCTGGTTCCCGTCGCCCTCGCTCCCCGGGTTGCGTGCTATCTAGGTAGTGCGAGCTGATGCAAGAAATCCAGATTAGTGTTTAATACGATAGCCCCGAAACCGAGAACAAAAAAATGATATCTACAATATAAAAAAAACATGATGACAATAATTCATAATTATTATCGCCCGATAGTCAGTCGGGTCGAGCTTGGCTCGGGAAATAATTTAATTTGTCCCCGATTGTTGGACCGAGCACTAGTTTTCGAAGCGGCACGCCGGCGGAGCTGAAAAATACGCGAGGAAATTCAGAACTGAGCTTCATTTGGAATGCAACAAAAACAGAGGAGCTGGGTCATTTGGCGAGCGTGATATCATCCGATTTTCTCCGAAAGAGATCGTTCGAGGACCCGGCTTGCAGCCCGTCCTGGCGGAGAGAGCCGATCATCATATTTTGGGTAAACCACGTATTCGACAAAGCTCGATCGATGGCTCGGTAATCTACGTTCAGGATCGAACACAATTCTCAATGGTTGATCGTTCCCAGCTGCATGCATCGATTAGATCGGGAACGATACCAAAGTCACTGAATCCAGCCCTCAACGATCGGTCGATTCCAGAGATATACGCTTTCCGTGAAAGGATTCATACCGTTATTGTTAGGCCTCCGTGCATCGATATCTAGATGATGGGGTCGGCTCCATGAATGCGAAGCCACTAGCGGAGTGAGCCGGGAGCGGACCTTCTCGTGGAGATAGACTCGTTGTCGGTCGTGCAGCTCTCGGACTGGAGACGAGAATGTGCGAGTCTTCCCCTACCTCCCCGGAAGCGATTTTTTTCACGCTGACATTCCCTCAATCTTCAGCCCACTCAGATTCTCCCGAAACGAGATACCGCAATCGCTCGAACGTGTGTCCGTGGCAGAGAGTGTTACTATTCTAAATGAAGAGCTCGAGCTCAACAGGTGGCTTCAGGTCGGATACAAACAGATCGATAGGGCTGCCCTCCGTTACGATGGTGACTTCTCAAAACACGTCCGTCCGAAGAAGTTTTCGCATTCGGCCGTCGACTTCAAGCGCAGCCGCTCAGCAGCTCATTCGCTGCGGCCCCCGTCGACGAGTTCAAGCGGTCGCAACGCTCACGCGAGGAACGTGACCCTGGGGAGTCATTCCCCCTCTTCCCAATAGTGCACGTCCGAAAAATGGACAAGGGACGTGGATCATACGTGGATGATTTCTCAATCTGTATCCGACGATCGGGGCACTTCAAAAAGCTCAGTTTCCTCAGCTCGGATAAGGACTGTGGCGAGTGAGTCCCAAAAAACGTTTGCTGTGAAGTGCACGGTGTACGCCGTCGTCGATAATAATTGTTCTCACTCGTTGGTACGCATGCCGTCTGAAGTGCTACGAGTACTTTTGCCTTTTGCTGCTTTGACGTGGTCCCGAGGCCATGCTGCTCGTGAACCGGCCAGTGGAAGAGCTCAAACAGAAAACCATGATCACCTCCCTCCAAAGCTCCCATCAGGTGACGTGGGCTCCGATCCTCGCCGCGAGGTAAGTGATTCGAGGCTGTCGGAACGAAGTCGAGACAAATCGAGCCGATTAGATTCTCGACAGAATATGTAATTGGAGGAACGCTCGACGGAGAACTCCCTCGGACCCTCGGCGTTCCATGGGTTGTAGACAAGACGTTTTTCGGTAGGGTTTCGCCGCATGCAATTCGCTGCTCGTGACATCTGCCGCCGCTGCTGCTGCTGCTGCACCCGTTTGAGGATGCCGTAATATCGGTAGACGGTATCCGTTGTGGATGGCACGGCGCCGTCGGGGGATGTTGTCATCTCCGTTATCCGAAAGCGTGGCGTCAGATGACGGAGGTATTAGGAACAGTGGTTAGCACGCCTGATCGCGTTCTAATATAGTGGGCATTGTTCATCGTGGCTCGAATGGCGGCTCCTCAAAGCAGCCGAGGAAGAGTCTTCCTCGGCGGTCGTTACTTCCAAAAAAAGAAAAATTCTCAAGCAACCTACCGCGGAGCGTTCCTCTCACAGTCGACCCGACTCACACCGACAGAAGGCTTTTCCGGCTCCCAGCTTTCACGAGCATCGCGCGCGTGTACGTCGCTGTCGTTTGCTCGTAGACGAAACTACTAACCGTCGACTCCAGATGCGTAATAAGCCGAATACCTTTTTTTCTGCAAGTCTGCACAATACCGAAGGTTCAAGGGGGGTCTTCGGTCGGCACTTCTTGAACAATTGGGAGCGCTCCGCGGCGCGAACGGGTGCGGCACTCCCGGTGGCACGGCCGCTGGCTGCGACGCGTCGTCCGCTGGGAGCTCCCTCCAGTTCTTCCTTTGCGTGTTGTCTGAGTGAGAAGAATCGTGTCTCATCGCTCGATAAGGGTCGAGCTCTGGAGTCAGACCGTCAACGTTTCATGGAGATATTCCCGCACGTCTGCAGTGCTCGAGGCGAGGGGATCACGGCGAGCGATTTTCCGTTCTCCATTTCCGAAACGTTCAGTTTTTCCACGAGCTGAGGCGCCGAGAAAGGGAAAAGAGGACGAAATGCGCGAACAGCTCGGCGAAATGTGATGACTTGCTTCCGTATCTCCCCCTCATCCCTGAGAATAAACGAGACAATTTACCTAATGACTGTAATGGGACATCCGAGACGACGCTGAGAGATTCTCACGCAGAACGCGGTGTTTCTGCAATTCGGAAGGAATCACTCCGGGACGATGGGCTGACTCCGGAGAAACTCAAGGAAAACCGCTCCTTCCAGTCCACTGGATCGAGTTTCAAGTGAAATTTCATCCCGCTCGTGAGGGATCCAGTAATTCAGTATGAGATAATACCTCGTCGCCGAATTCTCAACTCTGACGAAGACTGTATGTTCCATTCGCTCGAGATATCTTAGGCCATGTATTCTCTCCCTCTTGCTCAAGGATACAAATTCCAAAGATGGAACTCAGACTCCTCGGACAAGCTTGGGAGGAAGGAGACTCTGACAGTAGCGAGGATCCTGTGCGACTATTCATCAGTTTTTCTTCCACTTCAATAAATCACTGCTTTCCTGCTCCAAACGTCGGGAGCAGACCTCGATGTAGATTCCCGACAGGAGATTTCCGGTGGGAGTTTCGGGGCTATTGCAAGTCATTCGCTCGATAAATCGAGGTGGGGGGGCCCTCTCGCCGAGCGCTGAAATTCATCAGGTTCGCTACCGAAAATCACAACCACAAATGAAATGTCCAACAGTTGGTTCCCCGGTTCCCGAGGAAAGGCTGATAGGGATAAAGTATGACAAAAGACCGAGACAAAGTGCTTCGTTCTGCGACGATAGAGAGACGAGCTAAGGAAATCGCTAGTTTGAATGAACGAGCGCGGACTTAATGTAGGCACTTGAACGTCGAAACGACTAATTCAGCGTCATTCGCTTAGCCTGAGCAAGTCAACAAGAATCTTCATGAATAATGAGTTCAGCCGCTGTTGGGGCTCGAGACATGGCCGAGATGGGGGTTGGAGGATTGCAATACGTTTACCGTCTATACTTGGCAGGATTAAAACACGAGGATGAGAATTCATCAGCGAAGGGAAGCCTCTAACACTACACGCGAGTTCCAGAAGACAGTGCACGACACCCCGCCCTCGGTCCGAATATTAGCTTTATCTGAATTCTGCTCCCCAAATCAAATGAGCTCGTACTTGCCAGATCTAGAGATTATGGATCTCAGCGGTAATCTATTCCATAATTCCGATCGGTTCCCCATGAGTGAGGAAGCGGAATCGACCGTCGAGTGGGAAGAACAAACATGAATATCACAATCGGAGAGCGACGAGAGTAGTAGATATGTCCCCGTAGAAGCGTGACGAGGGCTTGATCATGAGAAGGAACAGAGTTATCCACGAGACGCAGCATAGCCGAACGGCGAAGCGAAGGCGGCATGTCGAGCGACTGGACCACGCGTTGCGTTCGGCAAACAGTTTCGGTGATTAGGAGCTCGAGGCTCACCAAGACGGTCGGAGGCAACTCTCATGAAACATTGATTCAGCAGAAACTATCTGACTTGCCAACTAGGCCCCAAGTACCGAATTCTGAGCTAGAGGCAAATGGTAGCGGCCGATGTTTCTGCCTGCCTCCCTTATAAAATATTCTATCGATGCGCGCCTGAGTCCTCCACTGTGGTGTCTCGGCTCCTCGAAGCGATAGCCACGAGAGTTCTGATGAGGCAATGGCCATTATTATTGAGCGCGGATACAGTGCACAATCGGCTTATCCGTTCGGTCGGGGCAATGAGACTTAGGAAGGGGAACCGACCATCTCACAGAACGAGCAGAACGATCGATTATGAACACGAATCCAAATTCCGTCGCTGTCACGCTCGGCGGCCAACGCGAGAGATTTTGAATTCTTCGATGGAGCGGTCGAAGTCTTGAAAAATGTACAACCGGATACGTGACGAGCCTCGGAACGAGCGGGGACGTCACGAGTGAAAGAATGAAGCACACGGCGTTGAATATCATATGAGATATAGGCACATAGTACGTATGTATGTGCATACCGAAGACGCGAAAAATGAATACCCTGGCAATGCATGGATTTTCGATATTCCAGAAGCTTCGAGGGTAGAGCATGATTCTTCCATGACGACGGGAGTCTTGTGGCTGCTCGGAACGGCCGAATTATTATTACCCTTTGATTCGATTCTGCGACGTGCGCGTTTTCATATCAATGGAACGAGACGTACTGGAATCGAAAGCGACGACAAAGACGGCTAATATCATCGTCTCTCGCCGATCATAGACGACCGGTCGTTGTTCGGCAACAAAAACCCCGGGGAAGCGCACCAGTCGACGAGTCGGTGCCGCGGCCGTTCCGTCAGTGTGAGAGCGGACATGCTCCGTTTTGTCATTTACTGAACGACCAGACGTTCAGCTCCAAAAGGAGGCCCACGACCTCACGACCACACTTATTCAAGTCCGTCGTCAGCCTCAACGGCGCCGACCCTGATGATAAAGGCAACGTGGCCGGCCTCGGAGCCGCCTGACTCGACATGGATTCGTATTCGAGTGAGCTGTTCGAAGCACAGGACACTCCGGTACTATCGAATCTTCGGGAAACAGTCCGCATGTAGCCGCGCTGCGGATTCTACTGAACGTGGAGGAGCTCCGTCCCAACGACAGGTGTTGTTTCGCTGGTGGTTGCCATGCTTTCGTAAAGCCACCGCAATCATGCGTCCATGCTCTGAATGCCCCGTTCGGGCGGCTTTCCGCTTCTCCGACCGGATGATCTCTTCGACTCGCTCGCCGTGCTGAGACTTTGGAGTTTCTGATGGCGGATTCGGTCAAACCGATCCGGCAGAAATGCGAAGTCGAGGAGCGAAAGGTCGCCGCAGCGAAATACGGCGTAAGATTATCGCCTCCGCACCGCGGGCTGTTGCTTCTGCTATTGTTGGCAGGAATCCCCATCTCCAGGGAAAGGGCCATCTAGGGCACAAGACGAACGCGATAATGGGAGCCGCCAGGAGAAACGTCGGAGAAACGGCCGAGGCCTAGCTATACGACGCAACAAAGGTTCATCATACACGGGGAACTTTGCGGAGCTCCGTGATTGGACAAAACGAGGAAACTGACGCCGACGATAAGAAACCTCGGATTCCCGGATCGATCATTGTGAGCCGAGAAATAGAGAACGAAGCTGCAGTTTTGTAGTTCGGAGACAGCGAAGGAAGTTCTTTGGCGGAAGTCGGATCATTGACGAAACTCCATCGCAGCGGAGAATTGGCCGACCGTCTGCGCGACTGACTGACCGATACGAAGATAGGATTTGAAGTGAACGAATGAGAACGGAGCAGAAGAGCGGAATCCCAATGGCGGTTCCCACGAACGCAAAGACCAAGTCCGCCCCATCGGATCACTTTCTCGTGACTGAGTGTGACCGAAAATACCAGCAGCCGAAGACAATACGACCTGCCCGGCCGCTCTTATCATTATCGGCCGCCCTGTGTGCTCCTTAAAATTATTTCTAATGGGTCTAGGTGCCGTAGATATCGGACCCGTCTGCTGTTTCGTCCTGGATATCCTCCTGAAAGTCTGATTTGAGGAAAACTCTCGGTCGATAACCGCGGAGACGGTCGAGAGCTCTCTCTCCTGGAATAGGCCAAAGTTAACCATTGCAAGCGACTAGTCAAATTAGTCCCGATCCCAATCCTCTGCACTATTCGCTCCCAGGTTCCAGGGGATAGTGCGATCTGGCTCCCGGATTTTTATGTTGAGTGGAACGCTCGCGGCGTGGTCGGGGTAGCTCCGAATGAATCGGAATTTCGGAGTGTTTCTCGAAGTTGGAATTCCAGTCTTTGAGGCGTCCGGCGCGAAGACCGAGAGGCCAGCGCGAAGCTACGTTCTCAATGTGACGCGTTCTCTCTATCCCGGATGTCCGCTTCCGCAGAGGGAGCTCGTCTGCCTCAAGTTCGGGCAACGACGCCGAGCTCCTCGCTGGAGAGGTTTCCGCGAGCGCATCAGCCGGTGCTCCAGCTTCGATCTCGTCCGCCGCCAGAATATGCAGACCCCGACCTTGATCGACTTGGGAACACTCGCTCGTGGGATCCGACCACGAAAACAATGCCTCATCGTTGATTTCCGATACGCGGGTGTGTTGCGGTCCTAGAAGAACTATTTGTGGGCTCTACAGACGCTGGGGAGCTCGAATGGGCGAATCCTCAGAAGACCGGTCGGGGAAGCGCGATCCGAGACGAGTTTATGGATGAGTACATAATTATCAGTCGCGGCCTACCAAGCAGATTTTTCCACGCGAGCCAGATCCGCAAAAAAGAATCCGGGATGAAACTCGAATTGTTCTGGCTCGAAATGAATAGATGAATGAATGGAGGAGAAATGAATCCTCTCTGACTCCCGGAAAGAAGCGAAACAATGGAGGCATGCCGCATGCGGATGAGTCCGTATTATCGCCGTCACGATCTAATATACATACATACGATGTGACCACCCACAATGGGAGGAGAATGCGCCAGCAGAAATCAACTGTAACGTCGTTTGAGGACAGCTTTTTTAATCCGCATGCTCCGCGGATCCTTATTGCGCTAATCGTGGGTGAATACGGAGCATCGTCGATATAGAGATTCACTGCTTGGCGGAAGACGGTCAAGGGAGGAAGCCATCGCATGGAAGCCCGGAGTACGCATTCGAGCATCGGCTTCGATCCTCCGCTTTTCTTTTGTCCCCACATCTGGGAAACCTACCGGGGAGACCACACAACGGCTTGAATGGAACAAACGGACGCTGTCAAGATGTACCCCATGGGCTGACGACCAATCAGAGAAGGCCCGACTGAGTGAGCGTTTGTTCGCCTGGCCGCTCGCAGCCAGTTAGCCAACCGGGCACTCCGACCGCCCCAACGCTCAAGGGGACAACGGTGCCGCTCAGTGACATGTGGTTCGCAATTACGCCGTCCCGAATGGCGACGTCCCCTCAATGACGCTTCGACGGACAGTAGGTCGTGGCGGGAGATACGAATTGAGAAACTTCAATTTTCTTCTGCCTCCTCTCTCACTTATATGTCCGTCCGCAGAGCTTCTCCCGTTGCTTAGTTTATTGTTTGGGGTTATTGTTCGTAGCCTCGATTGTTTTTCTCCCTGGCGAAGAGTCGCCCCCGTATCTCGTATTTGCTTTCCTCCGTTTGTTTATGCGATCGCTGGCTCTACCGTGCATTTACAGTGCACGCACTGTACGCCTACCCGAGGGTCAAAGGCATCGGCGAACTTGTATGTGCGGCTTTCGTGCTCGTCTGCGCGGTAGCCGCTTTGTTTGCTGCGTATTAGCTCGGATTCGAAAGGCGTGACGCCATCTCGCCGCCGCAAAGTGGCACGCTCTGCTAAGCGTCCCCCTAGCCGTTGCTGCGCCGGCTAGGTAGGTAGCAACGGGTTCCGTGACCCCCAACAATCAACGTGCAAGACGGACTGGCCTCTACGGCGGCAGCTGACCGGGCACTCGACCCGGCGAGCGGTCGGTCGGTCGGGGAGACTTGCGGTGAGAGAACTGAAAGGGAACAAAGCCCGGAAGAGCCGTTCATTTAAAATCCCGCTCGAGGTCGTGAGCGAGTCCGAGCACTTGAGTCGCGGGTCGAAATCTCCTCAATTGGTCATGAGAGCCAGTCGACTGGAAGCGAGACTATTAGCACGGTGGAGATTTAGGGGTCTGTCTCAGGTCGCTTCCGACCTCATTGATTGAAAAAAATGGAAACTGACGGAACAAGGCTGGGAAGAGCCAACAAGTCGAGATGCCCCTGCGGCTCTGACAACGGCGAGAGCGGTGTGAGAGATGGACGCATCAGATAGAGATTCGGATACTGCTGTGTTTTTTCTTCTCGGAATTCCTTTTTCAACGTGGATCCCGCCATTTCAAATACGCCGTCTCAGATATACCTACACCTTTTACTTCATTTTTGACTGCATTGATAGCGGGCTCAAAGCCGCCGATCACTTCGCTGGGAAGACGTGCGTTTGTTACGTGGAGAGTTGTATAGCTACATGCAGCATCATGTTGCGAGGCGCACTTGCGTGCTCGCAGACCCGGCTGCATGGCCAGGCGGGCAGGCCGGCTTGCAAATGTTCGCTAGTACAGGCCTCAGAGCTCCGCTGTTAGTCGTCGGAGGAGGGAAACGGTGGACCCTCTCCGAGGCTCCCGTCCACTTTTCCCATCGTAAGCATAGCGGTTGTGCCTCGAAACCGTGAGGTTCTCTCTTGGCTGCAGCCGCCGTTGCCGCCGCCGTCGCCGCCGCTGCAGCTGAGGAACAATAATAACAACTTGAATGCAACGCGGGCAAGACTATATCAGGGTACTCTAGTGTTCAGTGAGTGAGTGTGTGTGTGTGAGTGTTTGCGACTCCGCGTGCCTATCCGCCCGCGTGCTTCCGCTACCGACAGAAGGGAATCGACCGATCGACGACAGACGAACTGACTGCCCGCCAGCGGTCGTGCAGTGATAGTAGCTGTAGTGATAGTGGCCCCTGGGGCCGCTAGGGCCCCGTCGCCGAACATGCTGCCTCCGATTGTTTCGTCGACGACGCAACAGCAGCAGCTCGATTCGAGTGTCGGAAGGAAACGTCCTCCACCCGGTGATTCAACGGCCCGACGAAAACTCTGCGGCAAGAGCAACAAGTACAAAAAGAGCATCGTCGACATTAAGGTTTCTGACACGTTATTCACAACGACGTTTGCGGAAAACCTCCAGCTCTCGTAGAAACGATCGAGCGTTGTTAAAAGCTTTCTTCGCGACACCACGGGGCTCCCGCACAAATCGTTCCTCCTGCCAGCAGTCAATTGAAGCGTATACTACGGCAAGTTGATCGACAACTCGTCGGAAGAACCGAGCATAAATCGAACGACCTGCAACCGGCCTGCACAGAGAGAGGCAAAGGGGGATCAGAACACCGCAGAAGCCTGCCATCCGGTGTTGATTCGCTGATGCTGAGGAAATTGATCCCGTTCGAGGCAGGTGGCCGCCACGTGACAGGAACCAGGATCGTTCCCACAAGGATGGATTGATTCCGTATCGGCATCTGCAGATCCGACGCCAATTTGCGACGGTGACACCGAGAGGCACGCGAAGGCATCCCCAGCTGCGAAACTGAGCGACAACACCCCCTCGGGGGTGTCTCGTCGCGTAGGAAACGTGGGCTGTTTCTTGTCGGTGGCCGCGTCACGAGATCGTAACCCGACGACGCTGAGCCGCGTCATCCGCTTATCCGCGTCTCGTGCTTATCTTGTAATCTCTGCGTTGGATACTCCGAGGCGGACGGAAAGAATTGCTGGGAGGGGGTCGATCAGACAGGCAACAAAGCGGACGATAGAGCCGATAGAAGATGATGAACTCCGACGGAAATAACGTGGTTCTTTCTCGCCGGCTCCATCCCGGCATGCCGCCGTGAAGAATTGATGCACCGTCGCGGACATCGAGGAATGATTACCTGAGCCGGGGCGGTCGGCGACAGAGCAGCAGCAGCTGCAGTCCCAACACCTGCCGGCTCCGCTCGGTTCTCGTCTTCGAAAGACTTGTTGCAATCAAGTCCCGTTGTGGTTCCTTCGCTGTTGACCACCGTGCGCGGCGCGTCCGAGCGATTCCCGGTCACTGAATATTGGGAGCGATCCCTGTAGATGCGCTGAGAGCTCCCCGATCGACAACAGCTGCACCATCGATAAGCAGCCGGAACCGACAGAGCAGACTATTCAAAATCGAAATTCCGGCTGTCGCAGCTGTCTCGAGATTTGCAAATACCGCTGATTGCTCGAGTAACTACGAGGCGAGCTGCGAGCCAGACTTATCGCCGGTCCGTCCGCGGAAGACCGACAGGGAAATTCGCTCGGCGAGTGAGCGAGCGAGATTGGGGCCTGCAGAAAGCTCCAGTGCCGGGAACAGAGAGACGTCAAGTCCTGAAGCTTTGTTGACAGGATCTACGACCGACGTAGGTACCTAACAACAAACCGGCCTACCGGCAAGCGGCCAGGAGCCGTTCAGTTGTTTCCCGCGGCTGTTGCAAGGCGACTGCTCCCACCTGCAACTTATTTATGAGGTGTAGTGACCGTCAGAAGAAGCAGAGCTAGAAGGCGCTCCGCAATACTTGCGGCAACACGGACAACAGGCGGGGCAGCAGCCGTCGCAGCGGCAGAGATCGCTCCGACAGGATCAACTGCTGCTGAGGAACGGACAAGCCGCAGAAGAAAGATAATTCGCGTCTATACCTGCGCCGAACACTAACCTGACGACAGGCGGTGGAGCGACCACTGCTATGGCCAACACTTTCACGTCCGCCAACAACATGACAACGACGATCACCTGTAGCTTCTCGCAAGGTCGCGGCCCGCTGCATTAAGATCGAAAGGAAGGCGAGAGCTACGCAGAAACGCGGTGGACCATCGAGAACCAACGACCAAGCTTCCCAAATACGACACAGTACCTCAAACTATTTTGCTAAAAGAAGACTCCACCCTTATAATATTAACAAAACGGATACGATAGCTACGTCACTTGTTCTAGGAGGCTCTACTATAATCGTTGTGGACGCTACCGACCTACGGATCGTTCTCCCACGCGGAAGACTTAGCCAACGGGATACGTGTCTTATGAAAGAGGAAAAACGACGGTAACGGAAAACCGGACCCATTAGAGCCGAATCCAGGACCCAGATATCGTATGACTGCGGGAAAACTTCGAAAACGTTTTGTTGTGACCCTGAATAATTAATTGGAGCACGCGCGGAACACAAACCAGACTCAGGACTCAGGAATGGAACGAGCAGAGAGACTTTCGCGTCATGGTACGAGATCGACCCGCAACGGGTTTTCATGAGAGAGCTTGATTGAAATTCGAAGAAATCTACTCTAGCCTTTCTCGCCGTTATGTCAACACTCATTCGGATCCAAGTTCACTAGCCGAATCGTTCACTGAAGTTCCCCCGAAGCCGCGGTTGTGATTTTCGAAACTCCCGAAAACCGAGCTGTACATAGACCTCGGGGCTCCTGGAATCGAACAGAGGCCTATTTTCAATCAGGACCATAGGAACCGGGGTACGAGACTCGAGCGCGAGTCCAGCTCTGAGCGGGCAGAAGAAACGTACCTCATATCGCAGGGCAGCTAATTCGTTCCGCTTCGTCGCTGAGTCACGATAAACAGTTTCCGGGTCCGCTGTTGTTGTTGTTGCTGTCGTGAACGCCGTCGTTGGGACCGCACATTTGATTGCAGCGAATCGAACACAAAGTTCCGAGTTCTCCGATTGTTCGGAAGGATGAGATGATTTGTGCAACGGAGAAGAACTAGAGCAAGAATCGCCAGCGAAGCTAGTGAAGTTTCGAGAAATCATGAATCCAATTCATAATGACAAGGTCGCATTGAGCGGCACGCTCGTATGACGTGCGGAAGCGTAGCCACCAGCAAAAAAAAACGCTGAAGCCGTCGACAGCAAACCCGAGCACGACTACATATCACGACGGCTCCAGGTTATTCCGTCCGACCATCCCATTCAACGTTCATGAATCACCGCTTTTACCGAAAAACCAACGCTTACCGTATCCACTAGGGAGCCAGCAAACCATTCAAGCAGGCGAACAGATAGGCAAATTGAGTGGGGACATTCAACTCAAGCTTCCGTAGGTCCAAGCCGGTCCCTCTGAATCCAAGCGAGTAGCCGCTCCAAGAGAAGCATTTTGATCGCAAAATCCTCTCAGCGACTTTCCGAGGTGATCAGCGCCGAATACAGCCCAAACCAGAACCAGAACGACACATCAGACGTCAAACAGCCACTTCAACGACAATTATTCTCCGCTACATTACCGGAGAGAAATAGAGTACGCAGGACGAACGAAAGAGCATCCGAATAATATCCGACGATCCATCGGCGTCGTCGCATGAGCGAAGCATAACATCGCGGAATTTCCGTAACGGCGAGGAGCCGGGCAGAAAACCGATGGGACCATACCTAACAAGCGACTCCCATACCAAGGAAACTGTCATCAGACAGGCACCTCGGAGCCGTTCGACGTGATCCGCATCTCTGGTCTTCGAAACGAGGGAATTTCACGTCGAGTCGGTCGACGATCAACGAAATAATTTGCACAACAAAAAAGCCGCCTCCTCTACAGCCACCGAGCCACGAGCGAAAAAAAAGGAAGTCGATCCCAGCTCGACGAAAATATCTTCATAACCATCATCATCATCATAGTTGGAGTATTTGGTGCGCGTGGTTTCCGTCCACCAAACGGGCAGCTATCGAACAAAAGACGAGGACTAGTTGCCGTTGTCAGAGATGCCTTCACGGCGTGGTAATCCATTTCTGTTGAGTAGAGCGTGAAGCTCGCTTCCATCCTTCATCCATCGTTCGATCGATCGATCCATCAATCCGTCACTCAATCAACCAATCAATCAGATAGAATCAATCAAGCGGTCCAGCAATAAATCAGCCAGTCTGCTCATCGATCGATAATCAGTCAATCAATCAAGCCGAAAATCAGCATAATCGTATTGCCGTCGATAGCGCTGCGAAGAGAATCATAGCAATCAGCTGACTCGAATTTCGCGGTGAAAGAAACAATCTACTTCCTTGAATCCAAGTCCATACCAGAAACAGTTGACCGCAAATCATACGGCATCTGCTGAAATTTGACGATTCGCAAAGGCTTGATGTACTCCCGCGCTTGAGAAACCGTCTCTGCTATTTGGGCTGAACGTTGGTGATGTTGCCAGAACCGACCTTGGGAGCACACCGAGATTCCAGAGGGTTTCAACTCATCTGCCTGCAAGCCTGATGCGATTGCTGCTGGGAATTCGCAGCCGAATTCCCCGTGAAGAATCTTCCAACGTGCCATTCAACTCCTGCAGTCATTGGAATCTATCGCGAATCAGTTCGACTTGTTGGAGAGAAGTTGCAAACGAACTCTTCATGTCGTTACGGAAGTGCGAACCCGTCCCGAACTCTTGAGGACTGGAATTTCCCTAGAGGAGGGGCGAAGGGAACCGAGGATGGCCGCGGTGACTATATGGTCCCAAAGCCAGGGTCAAGGTTCGGGTTCGCAAACTCAGCAGTCCCAGGATCTGCCACCACAGGTGACGCACGACTACAACTGGCAACAGAGCTCGTGAGTAGAATTCTACAAACTTTTGAGATATAGATATACACATAGTGGGTATGCCCCCACCGAGCTGTTTCAGCGGTGTCTAGCCATACAAACGGGATATCCGAGTACCATATCATACATTTGTGGAGAAAGTTCTGGGGAGCCCATCGCGTGGGCTGGGAATTTTCTGAGCGTAATAATTCAATATGCGGACGAAAATCCGCTCCAAAATAATTCGATTCGAAACCATCAAAGGCACCCGGCTCCTCCGGTTATGCGCAAGCATTATCTCGACTGTGGCCGCCCACCACGATTACGAACTTGGACGACTCCCGGTTCCCGTTCTGCTCGTAAAGTCAAGCGATCCGCTGTCCCCAACAGATTCATGAGATTTTAGACAGCTAAATATACGCATTATCATAAGGAGCTATGTATTTCATAAAGAGCTTGCGTCCAAATCACTTGTGTAAAACCCGAAACAAGCACTACCAAGGTCCCCTGGTTGAACGCTGGAATAGAAAGGACGAGGAAATCCGAGCTCATTAGGTAAGTTTGGTTCTTGATTCGGCCTAATGCTCGGTGAAGTACGTCCCCTGATTTTACGAAACCGAAATCTGGATCCACGCTCGATAAGCACGCTTGCTAGAGATTATCCTAGAATCAATCACCCTCGTGCTCGCAGGCTCGCAGTGAGTGGGGATGCTCCGAAAAGAGGCTCTCGGAGTCGAGCGAACTAATTCAACGAACGCAATTACTCATTGTCGGATTAGCTCGCCTTGAGCAGAACGTGCTCAATCGCAATGGTTTCATCGGCGGGACTTGTGGCTCTGGATCACCGCCGACGAGCACCCCCGGGACTTATTTGCCGATTTCCGCGCCCTGACCACGAATTGATCCATTAAATTCATGCGATGATTGGAGAATTCAAGAAGTCATCGATACCGATCGCGAATGGGTCGGAACGAGGTTCCTTCGCACGAAATCGAGCTTCGTCTTGCTCGCTCCCCGATCCAGCGAGGGAGATATTCACATTCGGAGAGGGTATTCTTTCCTGGGCTCCCCGGTCGGGAACGGTGGCACGCAAGCCCGATTTTGCGTTGTGTCGGACGATCGGAGCCCTATATAAACATATGTAGCTACATATGCTCGGAGCGTTTCGCACAGGGTTAGGTTTTTGGTGGAGTTGGTCGTTACTTGTAGAACGGCGGATCAGTTGCTCGTTGACGCTGGAGCCGCCGTTTTCGAGGCAAGCCTTGTTACTCGCTCAGTCAGTTCAACTACGTGACTCCAATATTCTTGTTCGCTCCGACGATCGAGCTTCATCTAGATTTTCGAGACGACGAGCCCGGCACGGTCGCGCAATCGAGCCTCTCGACGCGTAGAGGGACCTTAGTCAGGGAATGCGATGGTGGGGATTTTCAAAAGTTGCGGTCCGGGCGGAAGCCGGACCGAAAAATCCTATTTCGGTCGGTCAGACTTGGGGGATAAGCTCACAACAGAGGAGGGAATAGAATGAATGGATCCCATTTTGAGCATTCAACGGAGAGCATGTCCCTGTGTATGTTGTCGATCCAGAACGCTGACAGACCGAGGCTCGGCGTCCAAAGTTGACCAGTTTGGGACCGCATTCGTAGAAACGGACAAATATTCTATTGATGATGTCTCGAAGGAGGGCATTCTACGTACATGGGCCTCCTCTCGCGCTCAGCGTCGACAGGGGTCGTAGATCCCGAATCCGGGGAATTCTCTTCGTACCGAAGAGTGGCGGGACGCTGAAGTTTCGGGAGCGTTGGGCGGGCCGACATCAGTGCCGCCGGCGGCCGCAGTCGACCGGAGACCGGGCGTCGAGTTTCAGACTTTGCCCACTTGGCAATGGTTTCTCATTAAAGCTACGATGCAGCCCGAACTGCTCCACAAAGACCACAAAGGGATCTGATGCTTCCTGGACTGAGCTCTTTCTCTCTCTCTCCCGAGTACTTTTTGGAAGCCGCCCAGATCGTCAACAATCCAAGCTCGGCCAAGCCGAAAGCAATTGCGGTTCCGAAATACATCGCGCAGAGTGCAACTCTGACCCCCGAACGTACCAAGTGTCCAAGCTCCGGATCTCACCATTGGAGCCAATCTTCGGTGACGATTTCACCGACTCCCTGCGACTGGTTCCGAATTTCCGGGGATGAAGACGAATCAGATAGATTTCGATTTCTCGAACTCAATGCGTTACGCTTTGAGCTTTTCCCTGGGAGTGTGGTACGTATCTCGGAGGGATAATGAACGACGTCCCGCTGCCCCGGGGAAAGGCACCCCAGCAGCGCCGCTTGATGATATGAATAAAGTAGTCGAGGATGTTTTGTGTGCGGATACTCAATACCCGAGGCGGCTCTAATGGGAACAGTATTAGCATATTGGGAAGCGGCTCTCGAGCGTTGTTCTCGATCTGTCCGGGTATACATAAAAGAGACAAGAAAAAAGGATGGTTCGCGTTGAATGGAGCCTTGTTCACACATCGTTGACCAAAACACGTCATTTTCGTCACCCAGGCCGACCCGCCAGAGGCGGAAGTGTCACCTATGCGGGAACAAGGCTGTCTCGGGAACTTCGACATCTCCCTGCGTCCGGCCCGGGGCCTCTGGGGTGTTAGAGGAGTTTAATACTAGAAAACCCACGGAATGTTCGAATCATGGTCCGCAACGGGTGCCCCGATAATGAGCAGAGAGATGATATTTAGGCTCCTTCATATTCAACGCGCCAGATCCTACGCTCGATTCCCCCCTTCCCTTCCGAACACTGAAGCTGCTAGCATCGGAAATTATGGGAAGGAACAATATTATGCAGTATTGCATGAGCGGCACTTTCTCCCGCCAGATTTCGGCGGAGACTTGAGAGTTTTCTTCTCGAGTTCCCCGTCGCATTTCCCGATAGTCCCAAATGGACTCCGATGGGAATTCGTTTTCTACAAGGCCCGTCGACGGTTCTCAATGAGGATCTCGAGACCTCTGTCGTGAACTCTCCACGAGAGCTTCGAACATACACAGTGGAGACCATTCTTTGTGTGGCCAATATTCCGAGAACCAGGCTTCGATCCTACAATTTCTCCGCAGCCTGCGAGGGCATATCTCAGGTTCCTCGGAGCCATTTAATGTCCGAGGAACCACTATTCCTTTGGATGTTCCTCGACTCCAATGGCTGCGAATATTCTCCCCGAATATCATCAGCGGCTTGTATCCTGCGGGGAAGTGAGTCGATAACGTACTCGCAATCTCAGGTACCATCGATTCGAAAGCGCCCGATCCTCTCAGGCTCTTGAAAAACGCAACTCCCCAGAGTCGGCGAGAGTTTTAATAATTATTCAACTTAATAGTGAGCCCTGAAACTACGGCCGGATACGTCGCGGTTCCTGATCCTACAGCGCCGTCGGAGCAGGGTGAGAAGATGCGCAAGGTTCCTCCGAGCGACTTTAGAGAAATCAAGCTCTGCGCTGTATGCCCGAAGTCGATAGAAACGTCGCAACGCGGCATGCGCCGAAGGACACCCGTGCAGGATCATCCCAGAGCGAGTTGCTCGGGAAATCGCCCGCATGGGACCTCCCGGAATCAGAGCGGTATATGCGTGTACGAGTTGTTCGGAAGATGGCGTCGTCGGAGTTCGCCGATGACGTCTCCTCCGTGCAAAAAAACACCAGAGGAGTGAGAGGACGCGAGCAGGGGAGTGAGTGAGTCACGGAGTGAAGGACGAACGTACGGGGCTGTTTTCGAGCGAGTCTAGCAACCGCAATGGAATGCTCGCTGCGGAATCGAGACCACAGTGCTATGGTTCAGGTGCGTCTTGTGAACGAAATTCGTATGCGAAGGCATGACTTCGGAGGCCGCCGAGAGCCTTCCTGGACATGGCTGGTCGAATACTCTATGACGTGCGAGGGGAACTGATGACGGTTATGTCCATCACGAATGGGCGGCCCACGTGATCATCGACAATGAATGCGTGCTCGACGTGCTATGGCGAGAATTGTCTGGAATGACGTCGGAAACGCAACCGTTCCGAGGACTCTACGGAACAGCTGGTGGTGAAGGGCTTCGTAATAATTATTAGGAGTTCTGAAATCGACGAAGAGCTCCGTAATAGCCTCGTAAGGGAAATGAGCCCCGGAATTCACACGTTGAATGAATTCGACGACTGACTTTATTCACAATCTTCGGCACAAATGCGACGTGGGCCCCGGCCGAGGGCCGTCGTACAAACATTCGTCTCTATGCAAATGGCCCTCGGAAGCCCGTGTGCCTCTTCTCTCTCCGAGCAGCTTTTGTTGATCTTCATAAGAGTAAAACGGCTCCGAGTAAAAGGGCGAGCGACTCGAGCCCCGTCCAGAGACAAACATAACGAAAACTTCATATACACTCAATAAATGGACGTGAGGGCGGGTCACTCGCGTCGGTCCCTCAAGTTTCATTTCCGTAGACGAATGTTGCAATACTCGACTCCATTGGCCGCTCTCGGCCAGCAACAGAAGAGATCTTCCGTCTAATTGAGTGAGGACTTTGTATGGTCGCTTTCGACGGACTCCGCTCCGGACTGTTCCGGGCGGACTCCCACCGACCGAGAGCACTAGCAACTCGTCAGAGCCGCTGATTCATTCAGGGTGTGTACGTGCGTATGAACATTAGAGAGTCTACTTTCATTGCCGAGCACTAGGATTGACGGTCGGATTCGACTGCTTTTTGCTCACAATGTTCACGGGCTCGACATCGTGAGCTTTTGTTCACTCGATCGATTTCCCCCAGTAAGCGATCTCTTCCACCGATGAGGCTCAATCCAAGCCTCGGATACGTTCAGATCGAGCGGTCAAAAAAGGGGATGAAGCTCGGGAGAAGAAAGCCTTGCATGCAATAGCCTCGAACTCCCCGGAAATTTTTCTTCATTTAGGGATCCAACTTGTCGAGTCAATGGCTCCGTTGCTCTTGTTCCAGCATCGAATTCCGAGGAAGCTATCTAGTTGCAGCGGGTTGACGGTGGAGTTCACAAACTTTGTCCGCACTCCTGTCTCACAGATCTGTGGCGGACAAAGTGACAGCGGAGGGCTCGCAAATAATAGTTCGCCTAGGTGATACAAAAGATAATAGTTCTCCTAAGCGGTTACCTGGGTGAAGTCGGAATGAGACAGCATTCTTTCGGATCACACTTTGGATGCTTCGGCGTGGAAAATCGGTGAACGATCTTGTGATGTCTCGCAAATAGCGAGATTGACTATGACTCATTTCAGAAAGCCGTCCGGTTCCTCATATTCGGTCGGAAATCCTAGAGCCACATGGATCCCGATCATCCTGCGAATCGTTCACAGGGTACCTCCGGGCGAAAGGAGACGACACCCGTGCCCTTGATCAGAGGAGTTCATCGATAAGACCTTCGATCGCATCTCCTTCGAAATTGAACTTGCGGAAAAACCGCCTCCGTTGGCTTGAGGTCTCCCTACGCGATGGTCATGACCGTCCAAGGCTCATGTTCACGATCGGAATAGGCCCCGACTGATTACAGTTTCGCATGCCAGAGTGAATGACGCTCTATGAGTACCGGAGAGCTCCGAACGACTCGCTGGCTGGTGCTATCGATGTTGTTAACCACGCTGAGGTCCATCATGTCGGCATTTTTGCAATCCAACCCCTGTATGAGAGCTAAACTTGCTGGCACCGGCAGAACAGACAAAGCTCCTACTTGCTGAGTGGGGGAAGGTCTAATTAAGTTAGGATGTCGGCGTTTTTACGTAATCCCTCAATTAGAAAGAGGCAAGTGAACAAACGGAAGGATTGATCCAAGTTTTTGCGCGTGACTGTAACCCGCAGACCGAGACACTCGAACAGCTCGGCGACGTGATCATTCGAAACACAGCCGCTCTCTGGCGGCTTCACGGTGAGAATATTTCTGCAGAAATTCAATCCATTCCATTTCGCTCCGTCAGCTGATCCGATTTTGCGCTTTTCGCAACGATCCCACCCGGCTTCGCTCCGAGTCCGCAGGGATCCCGTCGGGACTCCCGTGGGGCGATCCTGTCGACATCGCGCAAAAACTGAAAGTTGTCAACGTAGTCAAACTGGTTGCGTCGAAGCGATCGGGGCGGAAGGAAGAACAATTTGGGATTCGCAAAACTCAGCTGCAGTAGCGTGGGCACAGGTTTGCTGATCGAGCTGCTGGAAAAGAGATCAGCGCAACGATATCGAAGGTTGCGGCTTTTCAATATCGATCCGCGTATTGGGCGACGGAATCGGAACGTTGATATTATCCAATCCGGTCTGGATACGCCTGTTGCGTCGGCGTCGCAAGAGTCGTATCCAGAAACAGGGGCAGCACCGCGGAATTGAAGGATGTGTTCAGCTCTCAGGTCCGACAACAAACTTGCCTTGCCTCCGGTATGACATGCAGATGCCTAACTTGCGAACTGGCAACGACACTTTCTCTCGTAAGCGCAGAAACGCACTTGGGGTCCACGCTGATTATCATGCGAGCAAACGATGTGGCTCGGAGGCAAAGTGCACGACGAGCCATGGCTATCTAGCGCAGGGCATTCTCTGCATACCAGAAGGAACAGCTGAAACTGTCCCGAACATACCTACACAACCGGCAAAAGCCCTGACACGAGTCTGCCTCTGCAGAGGTGGGAGCCGGGCGTCTCCTTCCACCGAATCCCAAAGCTCTGGATCGACGTCCACCATGACTGTCGCATCGAGAGCTCTCATGAGCTGCTAGTTTTCGGGATTGGAAATGACGGGAGCTGCTGACGAATGGACGGAGAAAACGTCAGAGCCAAACAGGCATAGTCGACGAGAGCATTTTTCCTCGAGACTTCCTGTTTGGTTTTCCGGGCTGTTCCGCATCCCGGGGATCGCGTGGATTCTCTGCCGGGAAAGGAACATCAAAGAAGTTCTATTTCGCATCCACGTGAAGCTCCTCCGCATGGAATTCGTCTGAAAATTTCAATGTTTCCATGTGCGTGTCTCCCTGTGCGGGACCTCGAGATCCGTCTTCCGCTGTGACCCGGGACGTTCATACCCTGTAGCTCCCGAGCGGGACAAGTCCGCGGCGGGCTGAACGGATACCGATGATGGGGTGGCCGGTGATGATGATGCGGACGCGGAACGCCGGCAATCGCACGCTTCAGTGGGCTCTCGGAAACAAGTGTGTTTTGGTGGGACCTTTTCGCGTCTCCCCCCCTTCCCCCGCTCCTTCCTCCTGAACGGTCAGATGAGCGAATGAACGGCTAGAGAGCCGGCGGCCGTCCGAGGCCGCTATTGGCAACGAGAACATGGGGCAGCGTTCCCGCCAGCGCTGCCCGAGAAAGCACTCCATCACCATGCTCCCGACTCCTGTTGCTTCTGATTCTGACCGGAGCCAGAGAGAAATCAACATCTAGTTGTTGCTTTTCTCGTTTAAAAGCTGCCATAGCTCCGGACTCCGCAGCGAACGATGACCGAGTGCGAATGCGTGTAAGCATGTGTGCGTCGGTGCGCTTGTTTGCGTGAGTTCGCCTCTATCCTGGAGAACATTATACGGAACAGGAGAGCTGTCTTTTGAATAGATAACGCTGCTGCCGCCGTCGTCGCCACGACCGACCGGCGGGCCATGCTCACGGCGGAAGTAGGGAAAGACTGCAACGTTCCTTCGAGAAATTCACCGGCCGACATTCTCTCCGAGGCAAATCGATCTCGACTTTCAATTTGAGATATTCCTATCGGACGGACCCCCAGGAAATTTTTCCGACCGCCCGCAGCATCGGAGCTCTCGCTCCGGGCAACAGCCCGGAATGTTTTTCTATTGAATTATTCGGACGGATCAACCCTCATCCTGTTTCTGAAGTTCTTTCGCGTCTCTTCGACACTCCCATCGATCCGAGCCGTCTGTCTGGAAAATTTAGAATGCATGTCAGAAATCCGTCAGAAAATTCATGGAATCGCTGATACATATGATTCAAGGAGAAATCCCTCGGGGATCCGGACTCCGAATCAATGATCGAACCAGGATTCAGTAGACACAGCTCTGGCGGCGGGGGATTACCTGCTAATCAGAGCAGTACAAATCCCCTCAAAGCCAGTTTTAGCAACTCCATAGTTCCGTCAGTCCTTTGCGCGGTGATGCGAATTCCGCTGGCGAAACCGTTGGATTCCTCCACGGGGGAAGCTATCCGTTCTCGCAACGTTATCATCGGTCGGCTACTCTATTGGCTTATTGCCTTGATCAGGACAATGTCAACAAATACGACTGGGAAAACATCCATGTAATAACGACCGGCCATCGGAAGTCGAATCTGCACACGTCACTGCGTCTCTCTCGCAGCGGCCAGGTACGTACTTGAGTGCGCTCTCCACCTGTTCATGAGCTTCTCCGCTCTCGAGAATTGTGGTTGTTGATTTTGAAGTCTTTACTGAGTGCAGCACAGAAGATTAGAGAAATTCGCACCACGGAAACAGTCAGAGGGCTCTCATCTCCTTTCGGAGCGCGCCTCGAGACACGAGTTCCTGGTCTAGGGATTGATGATTGAAGGAGCAGGGCGCACAGCGTTCGATCTGTCTTGCTCGAAGGAAAATCATCCAGTGCTTCCCATGTTCCGATACCAGCGGCCAGAGTGGAGCCGTCGGATGCTGAGAGGATCCAGAAACCCCCTCGTGGGTAAACACTCGAAGCTCGAAATGGAGCACAATCGTCAAGAGCTGAATCCTGGAGCTGAACGACGCGACGCTCGCACAAGGGCTCGGCTGCAGCAGAAGAGCAATTTCACTTATTGCCGCAGTCACTTCCCGTGATGAGCTTGTGCGGGAGGACTCAGTTCATTTCAGCAGCTCGTCAACAGTTCCACCTCCGCGGTTCACGTCACCGGCGCAAAGACAAACATGAGCTCCGACAACCTAGGTTTTCGTCCTCTCGGTTTAAACGCGCGAGTATCCCATCCGATACGAAACGCTTATTTCATTATTATGCATCCCTAACTTTCTAGGCTGGACTCATTATCGCATCAAGTGTTCATGCGGCGAATGAGCAACGAGGACGGGCTGAAGCGCCCGCTAGAGTGACCGTTGCACGCATCTCGAGAGCTGTGCACGTCAACGCTCCGGCGTTCGCTGTCGCTCCGAGTGGCTCGGGTGGCAACAGTGTGATTGCCTCCGGCTGACTGGGTGACACAACGACGGCTCGGATGGCTACTAATACACAGTGTTTACTATTAGATGCTATCCTCGTTGTTTGCTCGTTGCCGATAAGAACGTGCTGCTCCAGTAGAACGAGCTCCTCACTCACGTTACAACCATTCAACCTTTGCCTTCAATCAGCCGGCTCGGGATCGCTTATATAACCAATCGTCATGAGTGCCTGATGATACAGGGCCAAGTTCCCGCAGATCACAAAGCTGCGTGGATGGTCATCGAGCTCCGGAAACCCCCCTCCGCCTTTCTCGGATAGTTTCGAGCTCTGCTGTGTCTCCGCTCGACGTGGTACGGCTGACCAGGGCTCGAATCGACCTCCCGAAATGATATTTTGTGTTTGTTTCGAGCAGGCGAGGTCGTGATTCGTGATGCATATCTCGTCCATGAACTTTTTCTGTTCAGAAGGTCCTCTTGTATTAGACGTCTTGTTTTTCTCCAGTTCCGTGGTCGGCAACGGGAGCTTCCCCATTACCGATGCGATGGGGCAGCTTCGGGAGTTTATGTATACGCGGGGAATACGACGAATCGATGGCCGGAGAGAATAGATAGATGGCCGGTTTTCCTTACGGATGCCTTTCCATGAAGCGCCAAAGGAGAATACGACGTCTCTATCTCTCTATTTATCAGTCGCTTCCATTCGCTGCGAACGGCTGCGGGAAGGCTCGATCGTCTGTTCGCCTGTCTGACGATCCGTTCGACTGCTCACACCTCAATCGATAGATAATAATCGTATTCGAAGAGCAACGCCGACCCTTCGATTTCGTTAGCCGACCTCAAAGTGGATGGAAACTCCTCTCTCCTCGGCCAATTATCGTCTGATCTAATCGGCGCTCTCGATTCGAAAAGAGCACCTTCCGATGTCCTTCCTCACAGATGGCTCCTCGGTCTGTTCGAATAGGAAATGAATATGGACATGGTGATGACGACTCGGTCCATTCCCCGAAATAGGAGTTTTATGATCCCGAGGAAAACAACTGGGGCCGGCTGGTGTGGCGCAATCCATTCCGCATCTGTCCCGATGAGGGAGCCGCTCCCAGAGTTCTGCGTACTCTTCCTGAACTTCGAGATGGTCGTACCACAATTATGTATACCGAATGGTCTTACCCGGGGCGAGGAACGAACTCGAATTCGTCTCGTTCGATCGATATCCGCTTGGATCGATTAAACGCTGAATACACTCGCTTCGAGAGAGGCCCTCAAAGTACGAGACGCTCAAGAGAAAGCTCCAAGGAGCATTTCCGTTTCCGGACCCGATTCCGATTCGGGGAATATCTGTGTTGGGGTCTGCAAAAGTGCCCAAGTAATCTACGGGACGGAGTCGTTCGGACCCGATGTCTGATAAGACGCATCTGCCTCGGGGTGGTAGTATGCACAAACTAAATCCCTCGATATCGCCCAGAGTACTTCTGGCCTTCCACGGAGAAATAAGCGCGATGAGTCGCACTCTCGATCGTATTCGGCGAGTAAGTTATGTGGATCCGCACGGAATGAGGCTATGAATCCGAACGACAGAAAAATAGACAGGGTCCGAACTTGGACCTCATTGCTCGTCCGATCGAACCAGCTGTGGGAGAGTTTGGACTCCTCCCTGATAATCGTATAGGACCGTTGCGTTCCGGGAGTTCTGCGAGATCTTGGGCTCGCCGGCAGTTGAAAAATATTTATAGCAGGAAGTCCGATGCGGAGATTTGCGGAAGGAGCTCACGCCGCGCCTTCGGCGAGGATTCGAGGAATCATACGCGGCGGCGGAGTACACATTCCCCGGGAAACAAAACTTATTCGGCGACTTTTGCAGATGCACAGACGCCGGTGGCTGGTCGTACGCCTTCATCGTACAGGCAGAGGTCACGAATCCAGAAGCGCTGAGCTATCCAGCCCGATTAGGGATCGCGAGTCCTAATTCAGAGTCTCGTAAATCCGTTGTTAGGATCGATGCGGTAGCAGAGTCCCTCGCGATTAATTACGGAGGAGAGCCGAGAAAGTCGAAATCGCAGTCAATTGCCCCGCCCCTGATCGATTCTGCGTATGATGCCTCAGCGTCCGTGCTGCTCCCTGCTGGAACGCACGTATTTCCTCTTTGTGGAATGAGCCAGATCTAGCGTTCGAACAATCGTCGCGAGAAGCGAAAATCGACGGAGACCGAAGCGTGCGTCATAATTCCTCCCATTCGGCTCCCGAAGGTTACGCTGTCAGGGATCCGCTAGAGAACTCGGGCTGAGTTCAAACGAGCCGAATTCACGCAGCGGGATCGAGAGCAGCAGCATTCCAGGGAAGCTGAATCACATCGATGCCAGCGCTGCGAAATTCTCGATCTCGGATCAAAGAGCGATGTTGAAAAATGTTTCCGCCGCTCAGCGGCTTCTGTTGAATTGCGTGTCCCCGTTGCTGCCGTCGCATGCACCGATGCTATCACCACTTTCGCTGAGAGATTGCGAGGGGGAATATTCTCAACATTTGTCCGCGCTCAACAGTTTCGATCGCCGGCGGGTCAGAAAGAGCGGCGTCTTGCACGCGAAAGCGCCTGCGGGCCTCTTCAGGTTATTGATTCGGTTCTCGGAGGAACGGATCTTCGTGCGAGGAGAGTCGAGTGTCGCTGACGGATATTTCCGGATTCTTCGGAAGCTATTGTACACTTCAAACGTGACGCATTCACAATAATGGCATAGCGATCACAGAATGTGCAGGCGGCAAGCATCGGCACGGGAGCAACAGAAAGTTGAGACATCGCCCTTGGCTGAGAGACAGCGGATAGTCGAGGGGCAAGAAAAAGTTCGATGGCTTTCATTCGGAAGCTTTCCTCTTCCCCTTTGTGGGTACATGTTCTATGACTTCCGATCGGTCGACCGCCTGCGTAGTCGCTCTTTTCTGCTCCCTCGCCAATGTCGAGTGTTTCCGCGGAATGGACTTCGGGCTATTGATGAAATATGGAGGAGGAATGGAGCGGCAAATATCGTGAAACAGGGACGATGTCCCCGCTCCCGCCAGGAGTTTGGCAAACGAGTGGAGTTTATCCCAGGCGTGCCTCCGGCAAACCAATCGACTTGTGAGAGCAAGGATTCGGACGTCTTTCTCGCAGGGGAGGAGCCTCGAATACGGCGTCCTAATGCTTATCGGAGACGGATGAAAGCTCCGAAGGAGAAAAACGAATCTTTCCACCTCACGTAAATGGAGCATCCCATCAACAGTTCCGCGGGAGGGGCAAGAGGTTCGAAAAACGGTTCCGATAACGGGGAGATTCGATTGGGACGGGTCCGAGTCAGCAGAACACGTGTGAACAGCCAAAACCTAATACACGGCTGAACCCCACCGCTCCTAATGAGAAAATGAATATCAAAAAATAATTTATAAATAATTTTTACAAAAATGCCCTCTTCGAGACGCAGGGTTCTAAAAGGGTGGGAGAGGTCTTCGAGAGGGATAAATTCACTCGTACGTTGAATTAATCGTCCAGAGCTGAGCGAGACACAGGCACGCGGGAAGCTCCAGCTGTTGACTTGCCGGTGCGACCGAAACCATATCTTATTAGCGGTCCACTACCAGATGTTCCGGATACGACGCCGGGATCCTCTGAATCGATGCCCTCGAAAGCGCTCGAAAGACGCGAAGAGAGCTACGAGAAGCGCTGTCGTCGGGTACACGCAATGAACAGCTGGCGTCTTCGACGACTGCCTACACAATAAATCATCCAACGTTCATCGACTCTCAACAGGGACGAACATGCTTCATTCGAGGGCGGAGATTTATTTGAGGTTGATATAATTCAGATACTCATGCATCGAGATGTCCTGTATTCGATTCGATGACGAATCAGGGATTCTGCTCGCTATGGAGAAGCGAATCGGACGATCTGCGTCGGTGAAGACCTGCTCTTCGCGAAGGCAGGACCGAGAGACGGAGCGATAAGAGACTCTTATTCCAACACTTGTTGTGTCCAAAACTTGGAGAATTCGTTCCCCGAGCCAATATGACACGATTGAATTCATTCCATGAACGAAGCCACGCAGTTCACGTTGTTGCAACGCGTTCCTTGTCTTCAAGTCGCAGGGAGTCCCTCTTTTCCCTCTCGGGCCGTGATTACCGCTCAGTCCCAGATTTTGAAATGAAAGAAGAAGGGGAGCGACCCCGGATCGGTTAGGCTTACTACGGCGAGAGCGACGGCTTGCTGGAGGATCGTAATGGTGGCGTTGTGCCAAGTCTGGCAGAGCGTCCAAGTCTTCTCAGTGGTAGTCATCATCATCATCATCTGGTCGGTCGCCCATCCGCTCAGCCGCACTCTCAACAACTTAACTGGCCATTCTTCTTTTTTTCCTCCCCAACTAGCGCTCTTTTCCTTCGGCTCAGACTCCGATGAAGGGTGGGGTTGTCTGTCAGCGGCCCGCCGTGGCGGCGCCCTCACCTACTACATATAGTACGTACATCTGTCGTGTGAACAATCTTGCCTAGCCGAGGAGGTCGTTCCCGTTGTAAGTGCTCCGCGTAGAGTTATGTCACCATTCAAACTGGGCCTGGGGCGGCTCGTCAGAGTGCAGCAAAGTCATGCTGATCCCTTAACACGGTCCATTGACCGGGGTCCCTGACGGGGAATGCGGAGTTTTCAGTAAACTCGGGCTCACTCCCGGTCGGCGGAACTTCGAATACATTCGTCGCATCTCTCAAATACACATCAGCAGGGAGATATTGATCTCGACCCTCTGCGTGGAATCCGGCGTAAAACTAGCGGCCTGATTCCGTAAGGATTGGAATGAGGTTGGTTGGATGCTCGTGCTTCCTATGGAGCTCTCTTCACCTTGTGGTCACCGCTGATTAGTCAATTGTCAAGACATCTTGCTCGGGGATATACGGGAGGAGAATCTCGTTGCCCTCGAGACTTCGCTCGAATCGAAGTAAATTATTCAGCAGGGCTGCACCCGCATACACAGGGGGAACTCCGGTCTGCCATCGATATCCTCCACTTTACCCACCACTCGCGTTCTCATCCGAGAGGAAAACTAGCCCAATTGTTTTGATCGGCTGCTCGGCTCTCCACCCGAATGCGACAATCGATATGTTTGCTAGTATCGGCAGCGAAAGTCTCCCAATCCCTGATTGAATCGCATTCTCTCGGAGTAAATTCGCCGGAAGAAAGGTTCCGATGCCTTCGTGAAAATTCTCTACAACCGCCGAGCAGAGCCTCAAAATATACTGAGATCCAGTTGTGATCTCCTCTCACTCGGAATCTTTCCCGAGCGCTCAGCTGCTTCGAATTTTGGCGGGATAGGGATGAGATGAAACTCGCGACGCCTCGCCCTGCAGAATGCCCTGCTGAAGCGTCAGTGAGCCGGTTCAGGATCGTGGCGGGAAGCGGAACTGGATTCAACGAGCAAGCTCAATTCCTCGCGGCTAACAAAAGGGTATCGCATGAATTTCTGAGACGAGAGCTCGAACCTTGCGAAATTACTAATAGATGGTACAGAAAAAAAGATCCCTGTCAAAAAGTGGTCGAGCTCAGATTTTGAACAAGGAGAGGCTTCCGCTCCCCCAAAGCGACTATCTGCACACCGTGCTCCGAGGAGGAGCTTCCGCACTCAGGAGCTCGCGGCAAGCTGTAGAATAGAAAAACTCTGCGGAATCGATCGAAATTTGCCTAGGTTCCGGAGGCGATGCATCATGCATCTCCGATAGGTCTCCTGGGGAGATAGAATGAGGGGCAGTCGAGAGTTGGAGCAATTGAAGAAGCGCGTCTTTCCGGGCATCGTTCAAACTCGCGAAGGGTGGAGGGTCCTCCCCGTTGTTGGGTGCTGAGGGCCCCCGATCCACCCAGCAGCATGGCAAGCTTAGGAATGTAATGGGAGAGTCACATGCATGAATCTTAGGCTGGCCACGAAAAAGCATCGAAGTTTGAAGAGAAGCTCCGTGGAGTGGTTCCGACCTCCCTCGGGGGTCCTGGTCCCCGCTCATTCCGTCGGGGGGACTCGGAGCCCCGATATCATTACTCCTGATCACGAAAACATTTCTCAGGCTCATGGGAACATCCGCCGACGCTTTCGACAGCTAAAAACATTTACGCTGAATCTGATGCACGATGTATATATATTTTGCATTGGCTCCATCTTGGCAACGAACGAGAGAGTTGGTATGAGACAGCCATACGACGTGAATAAAGTTGCGAGAACATAGCCTCGAGACGATGGCTCATTCAAGTGAGTTTTTTATCCGCCTCGAGATACCTCCCCGATGATTCCAGAGCTGTCTCTCAATCAGCCGAGAAGCGCATGGATTTCCAAGAAGCGTTCCGAAAGAAGCGAGACGAGCTGACTGTCACCGCTCATTGCCTCACGAGTAGTTCCGGTGAAGATGTTATCATCATTTGCATTGATGATGATCGATCGCGTACCCACTGAGGCGGACAATACCCACCGACGAGCTCCCTCGCCTGAATATGACGAGTGTTTCAGATAGCTCGACCGTGTAAAAATCTCTCTGGAGCACTCGCTGAACAAGATCGCGTTCCGAACGACAGAGCTCTCCCCCGAATGCGACATGGTGATCAAATTTTAATTATACAGATTGCACACAAAGGCAGCCTCCAGTCGTGCCTACAGCTGAGTGATTAACGTGTATTCAGTACGACCGGCTGACAGACTGACTGAGGGAAGACCTCGGAATGCGGCAGCGCCAATGCGACTCTCTGATCGAGGCCGGAGGAAGCCATGGCTTTTGAAAAGAGCAAAACAATACAGCATTCCCAACAATGATCAAAATTCGCCCTTGAGTTTCGCATGTGTTATTCAGTCTCTCGCCGAGCTCGAGTTCTTCGTTGTGAAGTCCGTCAATGAGGCACGGACGATGAGGTTCACTTGGCGAAACGAGTTTCCATCGATCGGGAGTTTTCCGAAACCTTGCAGCTCCGAGATTCGGCCAATCGCTCCTGACTTCGTCTCGAAGACCTGAAAGAAGAGTAATGCTGCAATGGATGTGAATAAGAACGAAGTCGCCGCGGGCAATGTTGCCGGCAAACGAGTCGATTTTCTGCGGCGTAGAACACGAGTGTTGGACGATGCTTCGTTCCGAGAGCAAATTATTAAACACTCGCTGCGGGTCAGCTCGCCTCGGATTCCGTATCGGAGGCGACTGCGGGTGAACGACCGAGCGGGCCGGCTCCGAGAACCGTGCTGATATCGCAGTGCAAATACCGTGTCTTCGGCGACGGTCGTCCGGAGAGGTTCGAAGTTTGCTGTGGCCACGCTTGGAGAGCGTCCACGAGGAATGTTGAGCCGTTTTTTTCACTTACCTGTCCCACTGGTCGGTTCACTTGCGCCCGCTTCGACGGCGAATGTGGAATCCGAAAGTGGATTCTTCAGAATTCCTATGAGCTCATCATCCACCTCTCGGATCATTACGTTCGCCGGAGCTCCTCCTGAGAGATCAAACAAGTTCTGTAGCTACCGGAATGATAAACAGCGCGCGAGGAGTAAAAAGCGAGCTGGACGAAGATCATGGACCTCGCAGCGCCCTCGGGCGGATGTAGTCGGAATAAGTTGCTCCCTGCATGCTGCGACGAATCGTGTTTCTCTAATTGAGCGTCCCGCGAGTACCTTTCTGCTGAGACAGTGCGAAACAAGGGAACACACGCTTTGATTCGAATCGTTCGGAAATCGCTCCCATACGGACACTCGCAGCTCGAGGCATCGATCGTTCCGAGGTTTCGAGCAGCTCGATCCCTCTCGCGCAATCTCGATCAAATCGTCGATGGAGAGCCTACTCCCTCTGTCTCGAGTTGAGACCCAAGCGAGGAATGAGTCTGAATTCGGGGAATGAGGAGTAAATAGCGAGGATTAGAGCTGAATGATAGAGTTTTCCCACCCATCCTCGGAGAATGTCTGGGAGAATGTCTTTCACTCCGGATTCTAAAGAGGGTACGCTCTGAAAACAGTAGTTCATGGGAAAAATTCCGGGAACTGGATAGCTGTAGAATCAAATTAGCTGAAGGAGCGGCTATGGTGCGCTCGCGAACAGGTTGTCAAATGGAGAACCTCTGTGGCTCTCTCTCTCGCAATTTACATAATAATAGTACTCGGTGGTGAATATGCTCCTAGCTAGGAGCAGAAGAAGCACTTCAAGGAAGAAGCAGACGAGGGGAGGCAGAGAGGAGACAAATTTTGTACACTCATGATTCAATCTTGAAATGACGAGCCTGCTTGAGGGATGGTCCCGTAGTCGTCGACGTACCGCGTTATGGCTCGCAGAAGTTGGGACTCTCGTCTCTGAAGCAGAAGCGTCCCGCTCCACGCTAGTTGGGTACTCGTTCGAGAGGGAATCGTGCTCGAGCCGTCATATACGCAGCATGCCGAAGTGCTCACCGAATATCTTCAATGAGTTCTCCGTTGAGGATTCCAAAGAAGTCGAGCAAGAGCTCCCCTTGACGACGCATCTTTCCCCAACCGTTGACTGCGTGTGACGCCTCCGGTCGGTGGCGAGACACATAAGTGCAGCTCTATAGGTATGATGGTTGAGAAGTTCGTTCAGAGCGTACAGCGGAGTGCCGATGTTCGCCATTCATTGTCGTGTAGTCATCGTCAGCAATGGGGTCATCGCCGGCGACAAGCGAGAGTCGAAGCAACCGTCGTCCTCGAGCCTTTCAGGCACAGGACTGCAGCATTATTGTATTGTAACATTCCGTGTTGCCAGGGCGCCAATGGCTTAAAGAGGGTTGTCATTGTAATGCAGCTCTATGATCCATTAATATGAAACAGATTCCACCTGTTCCGCTACCCTCGCCTCGGGACTTCCCTCTGCAAGACAGGATTGCCAGAGATATCGTCCGAGCCCAGCCGATTCGATACAGCTGCGTATCGCGTCGAGCTCGGGTCAGGAGAAGAATCGCAGGCTCGAGCAGTTATGAGACTATTCTCGAAACTACCCATGACGGCGGATGCGATATCGCAAGCGAGCTCTGGTAGGCTGTTGTCTCCGTGTCTGACATTAGTCCGTTGAGGACGGCGCTCAAAATTGCGGTCGCTCTCTGCTGTCAGGTCGAGTACATCCTGTGCGTAATTTAGACGAGAGCCCCTCTGGATTTCCTGGCATGAGGGCCCTAGAGTTAATAATTCAATGGATTCGAGCAGTACCCCCACCCTCCTACTTCCGAGTTCCATTCGGAGCCACTCTCATTCTTTCGACAGTCCCCAACCAAGTTGACCCGTCTTTTCTGATTCTACCTGCACTGGCGCCGCCACTGTCACTTGAATCATCGTTGTCACTCCTTTCCCTCCAAACCCTCATCCATTCTCTGCGGCACGATCGAGAGTCAAGGGGTTCCGGAGTGAGTCTGTCCCGCTCGAACCCAGCCACGAGGTGCAACAAGTTGTTCGTCCTCGATCAGAGAGGGCTATCACTGCCAATATGGAAACGTTTCTGAGCGCACACCAGCTCGGTAGAGGAGGATGGAATGTCGGGAGGGAGAAATACCTGTGGATGCAAGTGTGAGCAATAACATTCGAGAAAAAAATTACTGTGTGATCGGAAGCGTCTATCACTGTCATTTATAAAGTCCGGATCTATTTATCCGCATATATCAAGTTCATACTCGCGAACCCGATCAGTCGATGGTCGAGGGAAATTCGGCTGGCGCTCCGCGCGAACGGAGCTCGAGGAGAACCCCCTCGTAAAGTCTCCGACCTGGGAAGACCTCGTGAGAAAAATTATTCCGAGGCGAGTCTTCCCGTTGTTTTTGTAGTTCTCTTGCCCGGAGCGAAAATTCCCCGTCGCGTTCCCTCTGTTTCCCGATTCATCGAATACCCTTGACGTGTTCTGAAATATCCGAAGCGGAGTGTCCCTTGCGAATGATGAAGCTTCTTCCTGAGGCGCAGACCGACCCCGTATGTTGCTCTTCGAAGAGAATCGATCGATATTTAAAATACTCCACTCCAGCTCCGATTCTGGCTCCTGAGGGCATTCAGTTTCTCGGTTGATAATTGGAGCGGGGAAACTCTATCTCCCGCAAACCTTGTGGGCTCGACAAGATCAGAATCGAAAAGTCTGCCATAACAGAGTCTCGGTAAGGGACCTTGTGAATCGAGCCCAGTGGAAATCCGCATCCGTTTTCCATGATCATCTCCGCCATCCCAAGCAAGACTAGGAGGCAGGTCAGGACAGCCGGCAGTCTGATCCCTCCCGATTTTGTTGTTAGTGGAAATTAGCGCGTCGATTCACATGACGGCGCGGATTTGGGTGAAGATCGTGGTGGATCCATGTCGACCGCGGTACCTACCACAGGATCTGTCGGTGACTTCCGATGCTTTCAAAATTCCGATTAGATTTGGGTTGGATTCTGTTCAAGTGCCCGCCTGCCTCTGTCTGCTGAACTCTCTACTATTCGAATCGAATTTCGAATTCTCAACGTCGTTGCGTTCGAAAATGACATTTTCGAGCGAAATTCCATTGCTCCATTGTTTCGCGGTGGAGGCGACTGAGCGGAAGCATAGGAGCGGAGCAGAAAAAGAAGTGAGGGTATTGAAACCGAAGAATGAAATGGCTGGAACGGAGACTAGGCTCGAGGGCCACAAATGAAGCGGGAGTTGGGAGTTCGAATGAACCAAAACAGCACTCGAAAGTTCTGCCCACCAGGCTGAAACGGTCCTACGAAGCGAGTCATCGGCGGTTTCCTCCTCGGGAAACGAAAGGGTAGTGAAACCTCCAGGGCTCTGATTAAAATAATGAATCTTGGGCCATGAGGGTCTCTGTCGCCCAGAACTCTCACAAACTGCGGCTACCTTCGGTCGAAAACTGAGTAGAACACTTCAGTGGACGAAACGCCGAGACTTCCTCCTGGCCTCGGCGGTGGGGTAGTCGATCGAGGAGATCAACCCTCGTCATCATGGCAGCGCGATTCGCGGGACAATAATTTCAGATCTCAGTCTTCTCGTGAGATAAGTACTGTTTTTTCCAATCTAGCAGATCGACTAATTTCCTCTTAGTACTAACCGACCAGTGTTCGGCATACATATCAAATATAGCGAATATAGTCAAATCCTTCTAGCTGTTCTAGCGATCCGAATAACATCGCTTGATATGTATCTCTGCCCGTGCCACTCCGCATCCGAAACTTCGGTCTTTCGCGCTAATCCCCACAACTCTCCTCGAGCTTCCTGGGAGTTGCGAGCTGCTTGAAGGCAATTTTCCGCCCTGTGCGCCTCGGAGAGTATACGTCGACTACCCTCCGAATGCCTCCCCGTATGGCCCTTCCGGTGCCGGCAATTATTTAAGCCTCCGTTGAACACCTTTCGAGCAACAAATTTTCTCCAGACCCCAGCGGCTGCCAGGGACGCTTGGGCTCGGGAGAGGAGAACAATTGTCACTAGGAATGCTACAAGTGACAATCACAGGAAAACTTGCCCCTTAGGCCCTTGAAGGAGAACTAGGCCGCTTCTCTGCAGGCGAGCACGATCCGCCGTTCGTCTGATGCAGCCCGGAACAAATCTTCTTTTTCTCACCTATTATGTTTGTCTGACCGATTGTCTTCGTGCTATTCCAGCCCGAGGTGTTACACTGTCTGCAAGTCGGAGCCGGGCGCTGGGTCAGCCACTTGGTCAAGAAGGCAATATCTTCCTTGCTGAGCTAGAGGAAATGCGACAGGATTTCGGCTTCGTTTGTCGAGCGTCCACAAAGGACCGTGCGCTTCGTTGAGTCCGGCTGCGGGAGCACGCTCGGTGCGCCCTGCGCTCTGCCAGTTTTCCGAGACGGTGGAAGAGTGGGGGGAGGGTGCTCGTTCCTATTGCTTCCGTTGTGGCGATCGGTCGGCGTGCGGTCCAGCATCTGCTCCACAGCCGGTCGGCAGTCACCTGAAACTGACAACTTCACGCCTCGACACTTCAACGAAGCGTTTTTCATCATCGCTGTCGATATTCAAATTCGGCAGGTGGCTCGGGCCCTTCGGCATGCTTCGTTCCCTCCATTGTCGTTCCGGTCGGGGTGCGATGCAATTCTTCCTCCTCGCGAATCCTTCCGTGGGAGTTCCTTGGGTCGGAGTGGAGTCTTGGAGGTCTACGATTCACGTTCGACTGCTCCGACTATTGTCGCTTCTCGCCTTCTGAGTGCCGGTCGGGAGGCGTCTCACGAAATTCATGCACCTATGAGCTCGTGGTTTTGAGGTCGTGGCGGAGCGCGCCTTACACGCGCTGTCCCCGCGGAATGCTGAAATGGGAAACAATAGTGTATAATAAGCATGGGTCAAGTTTATAACGGGTTCATGGCGGGTAGGTCATCCGCAAGTCTGCCTCAGTCGAGCCGAACTGGAAACCCGGAGGAAAATTGATCGGAATAAGTGATGCCATTGTCGACGAGTGATCGAATCCGATGAGAGTTTGCTGAATCCGCGCTAAGCTCGTGCGGGACGATGACGGTGGGGAATCCAGCCACGGTTTGAACTGCCTCCGGCGATCGCTGGGAGTGGGGGAACTGAGATCAAACAGGGTCCTGCACAGGGGGCCAAATCAGTCGGTTCGTGAGCAACTTGTTTAGCCCGTTGACCACTCAGTTAGTCCAACTGTCTTCAAGATGAGCTTTCAATGCTCGAGAGTGTTCCTGCGTATAATTTAATATGATTGCGCTCGACTGATCGCGTCGGAGTGATTCTCCGTCGGGAGTTGGCTGCGAGTTCGTCCGTCCAACCATTCACCGGTCTGACGACTTATCGGTCACTCGGCCGCTTGTCCGGGTGGTCGGTCAGACGGACGGATGGACGGACGGTCGGTCGGTTTGTGAGTCCGTATGTCAGATATCCACTGAGTTCGGTTGAACTCGGTCTAGTTCAGAGGTCCTTGAAGGAAAGGGAACGTTCCGACGTCTGTGGATTGGGCAGGATCGAAAGAAGGAAAGGGAAAAGGGCTTCTACCTCCCTTCGCTTCTTCATCCTCCAACGAGGCTGTCTGATGGCGAGCATAGCGCCCCCTGTACCGACCCCTACGGTGGTGGTGTTGGTGCTGATGGTGGCGGAGTTCTTCAGAGAGCAGCCATATCTGTTCCTTCTGCTCGCTGTCTCCACTTTGTTTTGCTACCACCAGTAGCAGGGATCGTCGCTGAGCGCGATTTACTTGTGCGAAGCCGCGTGTTCCGACGCACTATCGCGGCACGGCTCAGCGTGAGGTGTCGTCCGTGCGGATTCCCCGTCAAGCAGAACAGCAACGCGAAGACGAGCATCCTGAGAAACTCTGTGGCCAGCTTAGGACAGACCAGCCCACGGAACAGAGCCAAGATTCTATACGAGGACGTTATGGCGCACTCTAGTCGACTTCATCCCACCATGGCCCGAGAGCCTTACACGGCTAGAATGCAATTGCCGCGAACCCTGCGAAACAGTGACACCGGCAAGCGCGCCATGTGAGCATACGGGTTCGACCACGTCTGTAGCTTCGATAGCGCGTGCAGCATCGGACGCACTCCGTGCAAGCTTCAGAACAAAATCGTGCTGCCAACGTCCAGCAGGGAATCGCGAGAACAGGACGAAACGCCTACGCGTCGACTCTGGGAGCTTTCGAGTGCCGGACTGGGGCTGCCTCGCCCGCCCTGTCCAGGGTCCTGTGGTCGGCCACCTGCTCGCGGAGCGCTCGGAAAACGAGACGAAACAGGGATAACGGAGCGATACCGGCGACCGCAACAGGAGAAAGCGCTGAAAGGAGATTAAGTGATTCCAGCGCTTCCTGGATCGCTGCTTCGACGACGCACAAAACAGCGCCGATAGGTCCGTCCAAGAATAGGCGAGCGCTCGGTCAAGACACCCTTCACGCGAGCCGCGGAACAGCGAGGGAACCAAAAATAAAGGAATCCTTCTGGAAGATAAACCGAGCCAGGAGGTGACTGCTCCGATCGTGCGAACATCTGCATTCTGGATCGTGGCTGCTGTCCCGAGTTCCTGCGCCCTCTCAGAGCGGCACGTTTCGGGGCGAACCGAAACCCGTCGTGTCATTCCCTGATTTCTGCGGTCGCAATCCGCAGAACCTGCGATTCCTGCGGCCCGGAATAAGAGCATCGACAGAGAGGGAACGCCGTCAGGTGATATGGAACAAGAGCCGTTCGGACTTGCTCTCGATCTCATCAATTGCGTCGCTGTGCTGGACTAATTCACGGTGATCACTGTTCCCACGGTCCTCGGCTGCGATTGAAACCAGCCGTGCCAGTCCCAGGGAACTGGTGACAAATAGACTAACGACTGTCGGGAAAACGCTTAGCATCAACGACCCTCCGAGACGGAGGAGGAACTGTGTGTTTGTGTAAACTACCGGAAACTCAGAGCACGCTTTCAATGCAACAAGCGCTCTTATCAGCCAAGCCCGTCGACTCTCACTGATCGCTCTGCCGGGAGAAGAGCATGAGAGCCGATGCACCTTGACAGGCGAACTATTTTCAGCGGAAGCGTAAAAAAAGGACCAACGTAAACATTCTGCCCGCCCGCCGGCCCGCCTGACTGAGTGAACGCCCGAATGATTGAATTGTTGTCGTCGATAGAAAGTGACGCGCTTTGATCGATCGCTAAATGCGAGACCACGCTCCAACGGTCGCAGACAGACCTCGATTGCAGGAGCGGGGCACCTCATGAGCCCAGTGGCTCGGAACTCGCAGAAAAGGTCAAATTGAGAGGAGAAGCCCCGAACCGCGGCGGAGGTGGCGAAAGCAGCAGCCGAAAGCCCCGCAGGACAACATAGGACACTGAGAGTGATTATTTATCGAAAAGCCTCCAACAAGCAGTGGAGGACAGACAAGCGGCGGAAAAAATGCCTGTAACAAGGTGAAAACGTCGAAGAAGTGAACCAAGTGAAAAAACCTAGAAGAAGAAGACGACAACGACGACGACGTCAATCAACATCTACTAGCTGTAACGACAGCAGGAGACCCTTGACGTGCCACGAACTGAGCGAGCGATAAGAGTACGGATCCTGCTCGTTGTTGCTTCTGTCGTTGTTGATGTGGTTGTTGTTGTTGTGGTGGTTGCTCCACCACCACCACCACCATTGTGTGCCGTCCGTACCAATCGCAAGAATTGTCATTGGAACACCCGTTGGTGGATCGCCGTAGCCCTCAAGCCCGCCGGCTTTCGGTTCGTATAGGAAAAAAGGGCGCGCGACCACCCCACTAGTGAGACTTCCCAGTACAAATATACCCATCCAACGACAAACATAATAATTGCATTTTCATCATCGTCGTCGTGATCATCGGAACCTACGCCCACATATCATCTACTCGCCATAGCCTTACCTACCCAAAGCCATATCTTCGTCAGTTATCTACTACTACCATTACGTCATCGAGCACCAAACCCATCGCTGGTTTTATCGCGTACCTAAACAAGATGATCACGTTCATTGGAAATTTCTTCTCGTCCGCCCGCGTCTCATCGTGACTCCTGTCGCCGAGAATCCTCACTGACCGGAATCCAGCCGACCATATCAATCAAGGATCCAATCAATCAGCGTATCCCTTTTTTGAACAATCGATTCGTTGACGCTCATCCATCAACTCTGAACTTTGAGCAGACCACAGGGATTTCACGCCGAAATTCCAGATGTCATTCACCCTCAGACATTCGCGCACTGAATAGATAAGCCGGCGACCACGTGGTTTCGTCAACGACCTGGTTATCAGCTTCAATCACACAACGTCTACGATCACGAGACGGATCGTGTCGCCAAACCCACCTGCTTGAATCATAGCAGACTCATGAGCCTATTCCTACTACGAGATCACTTCAAGGTACGGAAGCTCCTCTAACCACTGCGCTTCCCGAGGACTATCCCATCAAGTCGTCCGGCGAGGAATGGAATCCGAGGCGGGATGACGCGACGAGCTATGAACCGAAGACACGAATCCCAGTGAGAAATATTCGCTAGCGACCCCTCGTGACTCGTGACCAGGGCGAGTGACACCGAACGGGTTCGTTTTCCCACTCGACAGCATCCGCCAGACGGATCCTTAAAAGAGAGGTTTGAACCTGTTTTTCGGGAGAATAGTGAACCGACTAGTCCGGACAATCGCTCCTAGCGAGAGGAATAGCGGAAGACATAAAGTGAACTGCTCCTATTCCTGATGAATTCCACGTGAGGAATTCACAGGGTAGAGCCACAACGGAAGAGTGGGGGGGATCGCGACACTCTCTCCTGCTCAAGGAAACGAGCCCACTAGGTGGCGGATCGGGGTCGCAGGAGTTCCTCGCGAGGCGTACAAGTCTCTTACGTCACTGAGGGTATAATCGGGAATCACCGATTCCCTCTGAAAGATTCGAGGAACCGAGAGCACCAGCAGTCACACTTGAGATCAGTTGGGTGAGTCTCGTGGAGATTCAACGAATCCTCGCGATCTCGGTCAGACACGGTCAGTAGCGCTGAACTCCACCCGAATCTTTTGTCGCCCCTTTTCGTCGTCCGGTCGGCCGCCCGCCCGCTTCCCGACGAGCCGCTGTCTGTCCGTGTCGTCCAGCCTGCCTGCCTGCGTGTCCGTTCCCCAGGCTGACCACCAGCCTGCGAGCTGCCACCACCGTCGCCGGCCCACCCGCTCGCCCGCCGTTCGTTTGTCCAGCGCCGGCTGCCGCCTGCCAGTCCGCCCGCCCGCCTTTTCGTTGGATCGGTCCGAACGACGAAGCGAATCATTGTGACCGAGCACTACACGTCGGGTGCCTCCTCGGTCTCCGTTCGATGACGTCGCCGCCACCGGGAGGAAACCGCCATCTAATCTCCACGTGTGACATCCTCGGAGGGTAACCATTACGGGACCCGATTCCGGCCCATAAGTCACTGTCACTCGAATAACGAACAAACGTCCAGAATCTCCCTCTGGATCTGATCAACGATCAGGCGGTCAAGTGACTTACCGTACGACCGACCGGCTGACCAAGCATCCGATCGATCGATTGACTGATTGATTTATCAATCCGTCGCACGCAAGGAGGCGGGCGAAAATTCATCACGGACGACAACACACACCTGTCTCCCAGCGAGACTCGGCGGACGCCCGAGTTAGTGAGGCCGTCAGTCAGTCCGTGTAAATGCGTATGCTGGCTAGCGTATGAGTGCGAGCGCGTCCGGGGATTACAGGGATCGCGACTCCTGGCAACGGCCCGTATAGTGAAACGATACGTTTTTCCCGTTGGCCTCGTTGATGGTGGTGGTGGATTTCGTCAAGACAGCGGCAGCCGCAGCAACAGCCGGCTGGCTGGCAGGTAGGCGTCCGCCGGAACGTTCTCCGAGGGGGACTCCGAGGAACTTCTCGAGTTCAAGCTCAGTCAACAGTGTTGTGTTCAAGTTTGCCTTCAACCCCTAGCCTCATCAAAGTTCAGCGTTATTCATCGATAGAGTCGTCACTTCGATACGACTCCCGATACTGTGTACATAGAACCTCATCTGCATACACCCGAGCATCGGAGGCAACGACCGACGGTGACAGTGGGAGCATATACACCGACGAAGAAAGAACGGCAACGTAGCCGACGATTCTCCTCACGAGGACTAGACGCAACACAAGCCGCAGCCTTCTCAGTGATTTCTCTTCGGATCCCTTCAACGTGACCTGTCGCTCACAGCGTTCGACACTCGACGTCAGCGGATCGACTCAGTGAACTCGATCTGCGCGGGGTCGGAGTTATCCGTTTCGAGTTGAGTGAGAGCATCATTTGTAGCCAGACGACAGAGAACAGAACAGAGATCGGGTCAGGTGGGAAACCTGTCGATGAACCGACCCGACCTGGTCAAAATCGCAATATCAGCAACCAGGATCACAGGACCAGCCCAAGCTCCTGAAGCATCTTCGAAAGCGTCGCGTACGAGTGGGGAGAATGAAAGAGGACCTTCGAGCCGCTCGCGATCGACCTCGACACGCTAGATCAAGCTGACTGCAGTAGTGACAGCATCGTGAGTCACCTGTCGAGCACTAGCTCGAGCGAGGGAAGAGGAAAAAACCGAGGACAAGGTGTTCCTTCCTCCCACGGCGTTGGTTAAAAGGGAGCTACGAAGCAGGAGACGGCTCCCGTTCCGAGCTCAGTCGCTCAGCTTCCCGCTGCTCCTGCCCCCGATCCAGCTGGGAAACGATCCGCCGTCGAGCAGACGTCCTACCACCTGCTGATAGTGTAGACAAACGGGAAGCATCCGCAATCTGGAGAGAGGAAAAAGGCAAACGGATAAATTATTAGAGTGAGCTCCCTCGGTCAGAGGGACAAGAACAAGTTCAGAGAAAGATCGACAAGGAGAACATTGGCGGGTAGAGAGAAGAACGAACGGAATCGCAAGCAGAAGCCGCAAGGAGACAGTGAGAGAAGGAGGAGACACGTTCGCATTTGACCACAAAGGCAACTTCTCGAAGCAAGCTCCCTCGTAGAAGACATACTTTGAATCGTCATCAGGTGAGCGGAGCGGATTTCCGGCGACAATTATACCAGAGAGAATCAAAGCAAAGGATAGTTGGGTTTCGAAATTCGAGGGTCTGAGTCCAGAGCTGTCCAGACCTTTGTAATTCGGCGGATTGGCTCACGTCACAACAAACAGCTCGCCTTGGCAGACTCCGAGAATTCCGGAAACATAAGTCGACCAAATTGCACAAAGAAGATTCGAAAGCTGGCCGCGAATCGCCGCTCTTGTGACGACTCTCGATACGTAGAGCAACTGTGGATTCCGAACAACTCGAGAAAGAGGAACTTCAAGCCTCGTACTTACTTTGTCGTCACTGTTACCGTTACTCCTACAACGGCCTCTGGGAGGTGTCTGACTGCTTCACTCGGATATCAGCAGAACATAGCAAGCATAAAAATGTCATGATTTCTCGGAAGGCAAGTTCCTCATGCATCTGACTCATCCTACACGATTCGAGCAAGCATCGATTTTCCGTCACAGTGAGTGAAACTCACAGAAAAGGAAAGTGTGAGAACGGAGAGGAGAAAAAAGAGCACTGACACCGAAACGCGAGTGCCATCATTTTGTCCCAGCCCGGAAGTGAAACCCAGCCGTCGTGATTGCTCTCATCATTCGGGTACCACCAAACAACGACGACGATCTTCTGAATCGCCGAGAATCTCAAAACCAGAATAGGATTACAGAGTATTGACGGGAAAAACCCAAAGTCTGTTGGAGGCGAACAGACGAGAGACGATCACCGAACAACGCGAGAGAAGAAGCGAAACGAAACTTTATTGACCCACCCAACCGGAGGAGCTCGTTCGTCAATACGAATCTTGCGCTGTCGAAGCGTTCTTTCCTAATTGACTCCACTCTATTTTTCCCCACATCCAAGCTCCGAGAATCAGGAGCTTCTGCACAACAATAATTCCTCAGGGAGTCCCACGGCGGAGCGAGTCAGATTCCCTCCCTAGAATCCACGGAGAGACACAGTTCGGTGTCTCCGACCTCTGATTCGTGAAATTACGCGACGCGACATTCTTCGCATCTAGGCTGAGCGACGGACAAAGAGCAGGACACGACCCGCCAAAGCCACCCTCGAAGTGGATGGTCGGTCCCTACTAATGTCACGTTGCATCCTGTTTCGAATCACAGCGACAGGAACTCGAATAAACGCCCTTTGGAGAGAAATGTTAGGCCAGTCATAGCTCAACCAGACTGAAACACATCGTGCGAACGTCCAACATCCGAAGAAAACGCTTCACCTCATACATCCCCGGAAAACACGAGAAGTAGTGCTGTACCTCCTGCGAAAATCACCGATTAGGATTCCGTCGAATGAAAGACCTGCAAGTACTCCGTCTACTTACATAGACCTCAATCCACCGTTCACAAACCGGGAGTACAGAGAGCACCTAAATCAATTGACCGGACGATCGCTTGAAAAGCGTTCTCCCGGTTTACCGATTCATTAGCCAACCCAATCGGGAGCACTGTTGCAATAGCCGTGTGAGAAGCCAAACCAATACAAGTGACTTGAGCACCGGAAAGCACCCGGACAAAAAAGACTCGGACCAGAAAGCAGTGAAAAACAGACGTCACGCAACCTGACAACTGACCAGATAGTGACAGGATACCCCCAGAGCGTGTCACAGCAGAAGAATCCGCTAGACGCGAACTCGGGAGTAATCTATTGTGCATCAGCCCAACATTTGAGGCAATTTCGAGGCAGGAAATATTTCTTAAGTCGAGATCGAGACTCCACGATACCACTTGGCAACTGGATAAGAAATAAACCGCGAATCACCCCCGATGTTTGGCCCTCATCAAGAACATCCTACAACAGAAACCGAAAGCGTCAATCACAAAAACGGTTCCTCCAATACCGGAAATCGAGACGTCAATACTTAACACGTCATCAGCAGCGACCACGACAACAACAAGAAGGAGCGTTTAAAGCGCTCGACAAGCAGAGATAAAATAAGGGAATTCGAAACGGAGCTTCAGACGATCAGGAGAGCCTCAATCCGGGAAAAAAAATCGTCTTTGCGTATCCGGAAGAAAAACGCAACACTTCCACGACCAGCCCACAGCTTGCCCGGAATCCTTCGCATCAAGCTGAATATCTGTGAACTATCCGAAGTCGTCATCTTCATCTTATGACAGAAAGAATTGACGAAGAAGATTAATCGTGATTGAGTTTTCCCGAACGTCTCAAGATAAGCTGGAACGTCGGCAACAGTGCGGGCGGTCGACGGAGGGTTTCCTCTGCCGCTCCGTCCGCTAGCCACGGAACATTCGCCGATAAATGGGCTCTGACTCCATCCGCTTCAGCTGTTGTTTCGACTGCCGCTGTGACCAAACCGAGCAATCAAAGCCAACCGACGTCTCCGGGAGGACACTCAGCTCATTCTGCATTCGGAGGATCGACACATTCGAAAGGTATCGGCGGCGGAGACTTTCCCGAAAGATCACTGCAAGCCGCTTCGAGCCAGTCGGCCACCAAGGACAGCAAGCTTCAATGCCCCACCGTAGTGCTCGTACCCGGAGAGGGCATCAAAACCGTCGAAAGAAATAGGTACGTGACTTCCAACAGCTTATCCTGCGGCAGCGTCCCACTTAACGAGCAGCTTTATCCTCTAGGCAGCTCCCTCGATTCCGTTGGGAGACTGTGGGAACAAGCTCCTCATCAATCTATTCCTTCCCTCCCGAAATAGAGAACTGGGAGCTAAAGAGGTCGTCCAAACTTTTTTCCGTTCGAATCCGATTCCTCCAAGTTGCCTCCCCTTCATAATAATCGGTGAATCCTCTCTCGAAACCACCCGTTCCTCTTTTTGGTCAAACTTACCCTGCTCCGGGACCATATTTCCTCCTTGAATGCATTCCGTCTCTCTTGCGAACTTTCCCGTGGCCCTTCTGCCGTCAGTGCTCCATCTGATTGCCATCCCCCGTATTTACTCACCTGCGCAGTAGTTTCCTTCTCGAAACCTCCTCTTATTCCCCGCGTTCCGACCGCCGTCTTCTCGGGTAGGCGCTCACATCCGTCTTCCTTTCTCGTCCGTGATCCCTCTAGGGGAGCATACCCAGCGGAAATAGATAAAGCGGGTCTGAATCCCACGCGGAATCGAGACCCGAATGTGGATAGATTGGCGAAGAATTTCTTGCACCCGTACTCTGTGAGACAGTGGATCTGATAGCACACCCGTCGAGTAATTGGGCGCGAGCTCCAAAGAATCGCGATCCAGGTATACCTCTCTCCGGAATGAACCGCAGAGGGATCGTGAGAAACTCCCTTCTGTTCCTACCACTCGGAGGCCCATGATCTGGGACGATCTTGAGAATTTCTTCCCCGCAGATTTAGAAATCTCTAGAGCGGACTGATGATGCGCCGCCGGTAATTGACAGACAGAAGAGACCTCCGAGATATTGAGTCATGGGAGCTCCTCATTTCACCCTTATTTCGATCAAATCCTCCGAGGGAATGAGCAGCGGAGGCTTTTCTCGTAGGAGGTTGGTAGCTTATACTTCCCGCGTTCTCCCTTCACAGAGCGTCGAGCCTAGACATGGGAACACTCGATCAAGCACGATGTCGCTCCGAGTTGTAATTAAACGTGCGTGCTCCACACCGTACGCGCTCGGAGGGTCCATAGGTGATCAAGTCGAAAGGGCGCTAACGAGAGGAACCTGATGAGGCAGAGGCGTTTTATCGGTGGCACTCCTTCGGCTCGATGTAGATTGAATTGGTTGTAGACTTGGTGTTCGGTTGAGCGTGTCGCAGCGGCATCGTGAATCGCTCTCGTAGCGAATACTCGTGAGCAAAGAGCCTATTCCCGATTCCTCCTCTTGGATTCGGAATGCTGAGCTCTCGGACGTCGATCGACTCCGGACAGCAGCATAATACGTCGACGGGATACGGTTTGATAGCATTTCTTATCGCTCGATAGCTCATCTACCTGGAATCGATGCCGGAGAAGCAGCTCGCTTGACCTGCGGGATCGCTGGGAGGTCGCAGGTTCGGTGCAGATCACTGTCGGCCACCACTGAGTGCGACCCGCAGAGCGGAATCACTTGTTGGGAACATCTAAAGAAAAAAAGTGCATTAGTCATAATGATGATTGGAACCGGCATTGGATCGCTCTGTTCGGCTAAAATGCATCGGGTCGGAGAACTCACTCAGATCTCATTCAGTGTGACCAGAGGGAAGGGTCTATGCGCGAGAGCAGAGCTAGTCAGAAAGAAGGCTTGCTCAGAGTTCCGCCACCACACAGACAGGACCACTTGTTCAGGGCTAGAGCAGCGCGTAAGGGCCCGGCGACCTATTATTCTTTTTTCCATCTCGCCTAACAACGTGCATACTGTGTCTCTGTGTGGAGGTGGTGGCGGTGTAAATACCTCGGAGAACATACTTCGATCTCGGGAGCCCAGTGGGGCTCCGACGTTCCTCCCGCACTCATCGAAGTTCTGCTCACTCATGATGTCCTACAAGCCGCCTGCGCCTCGTCCAACGGCGTGCAAGAGCTCCTCCGAAAGTTTGGCGGTCGGCGTGCTTTCGGCAATGACGCGTGCTGAGCCCGAGCACGCGCTGCGGAGAATGCGGATTGCACGCGATGCCGAGAAAATGTGAATTCGTGGAATAGTCGGGCTCTTTCTGACGTTTAGGTTCTTCCAATTGACTCTGTGAAAACTCTGAATTTGTGCTTTTCCGAACACTCGAGAGCCCTAGTTCCGATTGTTGTCGTCAACCGCGCGGTACTGGGCATCGGTCGATCTGGTCATCGTTCCTCAAAATGGTTTCCTCGTCGAGTAACCATGGTACCCCTGGATCCCTGTCCGCCGCATCGGAAATACCGCGGACTTTCGAGCTTCCGGATCTCTGAACCAGCGTACCGAGGGTATCAGCAGATCGTTCTCGTCGGGACCGGGAGTTTTCATGTGTTGGTTTTGTGTCAAATCGTGTTGAACAACAAGAAGCGAAAAACAGCTATGTTCCTGATCGCTGTGAAGACTGGCGAGTTATAGAGTGAGAGCGCCGTGATTCGCTCGCCTTTCTGTGATGGTGTGATTGTGCCAACTATATGTGAGATAGTTTATTCGGGCCATTCGTTCGCGAGCAGCGATTTCACGTGGCAACAACAATCGCCAAACCGTTTACGATAACGAAACAGGGGAAAAGAGAAACAGCGGAGACTCCGAGCAGAGTGGCAGCAGTGAGCGTTTCAGCGTCGTCGGTCGTCGTCGGCGAAGGAGGTGGCTTCTCTGAACAAAGAGCTGCGATGCCCGCACTCGCTTGCTCGTCGTCATCGCTGTCGCTGCTGCTGCCGCTGCCGCCGCCACCGCAGCCGCCGCGGCTCTCGAGTTCATCTCATTGGGGCTATTAACGCCTCAGCGTCATCATCTCGCATTTCTCACTGGTCCGACTCGTCTCTCTGAAACCGCTATCGCAGACAGCGAAAGTCTGCCCCGCGCAACAACCTCACGTGTCTCTGTCTTTCCCTTCAATCGCCCCTTCCGTCTGCTGTCTATCGGTCCGGCCGTCGCGTTCCTCCAAACGTCCATAACGACCAACCTGTCGATAGCGGGTCTCAGGACCGATCTCTCGGCCTACCGGTGCGTCTTCCGTTGCGAGGTCTACCCTGCTTATCGCCAGCATTGGTTGTCTGCTCAAAGTGTTCTGCTATGTGGTTGGAGCCATGTTTCGTGTGGGCACGGCTATGGGAGGTGGAGGTGGCGGTGGCGGAGGCGGCGGTGGTGGTGGGGGAGGGGCCGGGGCGGCGGAGCAGCGTGCGTCCGAGAGACAGAACACCTCACACCATCTACCGAGCGGATGGGACCACAAAAGGAAGTACGTGCGTGCAGTGTGATTTTCCCGGCCTTAATTGAACGCACGGTCGGTTGTCATTGAAAAGAGGAACTACGACACGATGACTTCTGATGATTGCTCTTGCTCGGAAGGCGCAAACCGCCCCCCGGCGAACCGGAATTCGAGGGATTCCATGCGGGTAAATTGCTCCGCTCATTCGGGAGGTTCCTCCTAGATAGGCTTCCGGATGGTATGAATTTTCGTTCAGAGAAGTCGCTCAAAGTCTCGAATACATCTGACGTCCTTGGCAAAATCACGTCATCAAGAAAAAAAAATCCAATCGGGTGGATTGGAATCCATCTGGAGTCCGCGTGTATCTTGAGAGCTCTCGCAGACAGTCTCCGCGAATGGCTACGAGTGCTATCGTGGAACAATCCCAAAAACGCTTACGTATATAATATACGGGCTCTTTATACACCGTTTCCCCTTCGTAGCGAGTAAACCTAAGCGACTTCGAGCCGAAGCAATCAAGCGTAGACCTAAGCTTTTTTCACGCTGTTTTTACGAGAGTGTCCGGTTTGCTGAGCTTATTAAAGATGAGAGCAATGATGCCGGACCTTTCCAACGGCTGCTCCCGCTGTTGGGACCCGTTGCGGGCCCGAGCATATAGTGCTAATAATTGTACGTTGCGAAGGGAGTTTCGATAAGCCATCGTGATGCGAGGACCGCCTGTTCAACCCGACTGATGGGACTGGAAAGAAGGAAGAACCCCACGGATACTCAAGCGAATACGCTAGAATGAGCAAGCAGTTGGGAGTGAGTCAAGCAGCACAAACAGCGTGGAGGCGAGCAAGTGTGTAACTTTATCTCTCGTTTTATTACAGGTCGCTGCCCAAGATAGTCGGCTCGAACGAAGGCTGCGATCAAAACGCCGGTCAAGTCCACGTTGGAGAAGCGAACCAGGGCTTCTACCAACAAGCCGCCGGAAATGGAGCTGCAGGCCCGGGTGGAACCTCCGAAACTAACTTCGAACCAATTACACATGACCACTCACTCTGCGAGAGAGTCACCATCAATGTATCGGGGCTCCGCTTCGAAACTCAGCTGAGGACTTTGAAACAATTTCCGGACACGCTTTTGGGTATGTAGCATTTAGTCACAGGGGAATGGAAAAGCAAATCGGCGATGAATGTGACCCGGAGGAACCCGGAGCCGACAAACTTCACTCGTTTGACTCAGTGTCCAGGAGACGTTCCAAGATCCTTGCTCGAAAAAAAAGGCACTTCCTTCGGCTGCGGCGGCGGCGGTGGCTGCGGTGATGGCGACCGAGGTGCTCTTCATTGCCCGAACCGAACGGCCTCGGGACTCCGTAATGGAGGAGTTACAAGAACTACTCTTTATAGAGACGGACGTCTAGTCACGCAATCCCCACCCATCCACCCAAACTGCCGAAATTGCCAGACTGCCCCGCCGTCGACCGACCGACCGACCGAGTCGGCTTGTCCGCTAGTTCTCCAGCCGGAGGGAACAGCATCGGTGACCGTCCACCTTAGCTTGCATCGAGGTTTTATCTCCTGAAAAATTACGGTCCTGCACGGTCTCTTATAGGGACACGGCCGTCGTTTGCCATCGGCACAAAAGCGCTTTGTAACATCGAGGACAGAGCAGACAGCTCGCGAGGCGGGCAAACTCTGAGGGTTCTTTGATCCCGCAGCGCTTCGGGGAAGCGGGAATGCGGGAATGCAGATCGGCGGGATTGCGGCTCATTGGTTCACAGATAGGAAAACAGGGATTCGTTCGCTATTCGCTTCGTCTGACTAGCGGCTAACGGGGTGCCAGGCGTTCCCGGTTCTGTCACGCTAACAGTGTCGTTTGCCACAGGCGACGCCCGGCGTAGAATTCGCTACTACGATCCTCTACGAAACGAATATTTCTTCGACCGCAATCGGCCCTCGTTCGACGCAATTTTATACTACTACCAGAGCGGTGGACGGCTGAGGAGGCCGGTGAGTGTCCCGTTGGACGTGTTCGCCGAGGAAATCAAATTTTTCGAGCTCGGAGAAGGAGCTTTTAACAAGTTTCGAGAAGACGAGGGCTTCATCAAGGAGGAAGAGCGGCCGCTTCCTGCCAACGAATTCCAAAGGAAAATGTGGTAAGTTGTTCTGCCGATGACCTATTTATCTGCATGCACCCTTGTGTTGAGTTCAAACGCTCGGTACATCGAGATTGTTGTCAGGGGAAGCGATCGTTGGGGGAAAGAAATTCCGAGCTGGGTCGCGGCTCCAGGGGAACCTATTTTCGCCTTGGTGCAACATTGAGTATAGTCTCACAATACATGTTCGATGTCGGTTTCCCCGGTATGGGGCCGTGAGCACGTGGGATGGGCTTTCGGGGGTCACGGAGCAGCGACGGCAGCTCTTCCGTCGCCCGACCGTTTGGGAGAAGTTTGACTCGTGAGTTCAAGAAGACTTCTAGCATCCCATCGTCGGTATATTCGAGCCAACTTGTTGACTTCTGTGTGTATATCCGTGTAATTTCTCGGACGGAGTTTAGCCGAAAGGATTCACGAGGAGCGCTGCAATCAATATCAGATAGGACTGCTGCTTCCACTAACTCAGTGAGGATGCCTCATCGAATGGGCTCGGGACAGAGTTTGCCCAGGATATTATGCTCATCGATGGCGCCTCTATCACTGCTTCAACGAATTTTCGTCTGGAACTGCCGGTTCCCCTCATGAACTCGACGCGGCGTCAGGCTTCTCAGATTCTTAATGGGCCGGTAATCAGGAAAACCCGCAGGCGACTCCGGCGAATCTTCTGATCTTGAGACCCTGAAACATTGGCTCCTGAGACCGGCTGATATCCATGCTCGCACTATCTCATCCAGACACCAAGTTTACCCCCGGGAAATCGTCCACGTATTGGAGGAGCTTGGGTTCCAAGAGGGTATGGTTCCTCGAGAACCTCTCATACGAGTCCGAAACGAGCCAAAGTTTCCCCTGTGGCTGATCGCGTCCCACACCAGGCTGGACCCTGGGTCCAGGGCGGGCTTTCTGCTGCGTGGAATTTTCTCAAATTGAGAGAATCGAGCAACAACGCCCGGAGTTGTCTGAACGCTCGGGATCGAATTTTTGCTCGTCAATGTGATACACCCCTGAGCGATTCGAAAGGTTTCATTCATGTTCCGAAATCGTATGTTATCTGCGCTCGGCTACGTGAACATATGTTGGATTCTCCTTAATTCACACCCCCTTCAATTCGCGGATCCTAATAATTCGCGATTCGCGGGGATTTTCAGGAGGATTTGGGTCAATTCGCTGGTAGAGCCCATGCTGGACGATCCGCCAATCCGAAAAAAAACCGCGAATTATCCGATAACTCGTGATTCGCGGGTCAAAATCAAAACTCCCTAGGTCGCGGATTAAGGGCACTCTGCTTTCTATTGTATACGACATCAACCCGGCCTCATGCGAGCACGAGCGAGCTGCAGCCTGGACTTCTCTTGCGAAGAGGAGGAGCTATGTGCGATCAATTTACCCCGGATGAGATGCTCCTCTCGACGAGGCGATCACGAGTAGCGGGCTTTGTGAACTTCTCTTTCCGATGCAAGTTCAGTTCTCCCGTTCAAATTGAAGCTTTGGTTCGTACCGTGTCCCAAGAGTCAAGCGCCAAAGACCCTCAATTTGGCGTCGAGAGTGTGGACGAGTTATGTAATGCACGGCGCTCGAGCTTTCTGCTCTCCAGAAGCTCAGAAACGTCGGATTCGATGAACTTTCCCGATGGAAAACCGGAACCCGTCCCTCTCACGGTCGTCCGGCGCGCCTCCCCACGACAGTTGTAAGCCGCTCGATTGATTCCTTTATGACGAGTCATCAAGCTCGCTTCCCTTCATGTTCGCGCATTCCATGATACCTCATGAAGCAATCGGCATCCGGTTTCAAGTAAGGAGACTTCATAGTATTGGCTCGGTGGCGTACTCGATGATGCCGACGTCGCTCTAAGGGCTCAAATCCGATTTCCATGGGAGTTTCGTTTTCCGAGGAGCTTCGCCTTGTCCCAGAGCCGTAAGCGACGACACCGTACAATCCCTGACCACAGCGAAAAGATGGGGGATTACCGTCTTCCACGGCGAGCTGAGCCGAGACTCTCTCCTTCGGAAAAACGCGTTCAAACTTCACTTGGAGTGCCCCCATCTCTCTCCGGTCGAGGAGTACAAGTCGACATCCTAGCAGCTCAGCAAACATTCCGTCCCTTGCTGTGGTCAGATTCGAGAACAGCATCGAATCTATTGCTCAATATGAGGAAAAATCCCCTAGACTGGGGATTAGGTCTGAGCCGAAGCGGGGGGAGCAAATCTCGAGGAGAACTCTTGATTTGGAAATAAAGTGCAACGGGCCATATCAGCCCGAAGCATCCGTACGCCGAGGAACAGGACTACAGATTTGCTTCCATTTCAGGTTGTTATTCGAATACCCGGAAAGCTCACAAGCCGCACGTGTAGTGGCCATCATCTCCGTGGTTGTAATCCTGCTATCGATCGTGATTTTCTGCCTGGAAACGCTGCCCGTGTTCAAGCACTATCGGATGTTCGCCGTCGCTGGGAACAAGACTCGTGTAGTTGAGGACGAAGTTCCAAAACTCACGGAACCGTTCTTTCTCATCGAGACATGCTGTATCGTCTGGTTTACATTTGAACTGGCTGTCAGATTCTCAGCCTGTCCGTGCAAATTCGCATTTTTCAAAGACGTCATGAACAGCATTGATCTAATCGCCATCATTCCCTACTTTATCACACTAGGTGAGCTCGTACCCTTTGACCTTCCATTTCGGGCCTTGGATTGATTACACATACATATGTATCCCCTTCGAGGGTCAGGACGAAGAGTCTCGACCAACTCACTAGCAATTGCTCTGCATCATTGTGAGAGGTTTTCTGGTTGAATATCCGTCGACTGACCCCCCGTTCTTGTTGGGTGCCTGTCTCGGACCCCATGACTGCCTCAAACGGCGACTCACTGATATATTTATTGTGAGCGCGCTCCACGGCTCTGGATGCCCGGAGGGGGAAATCGAAAATACGGTGCCTCTTCATTCTGAAAAGATGTGGCGAACCCGCCTGCGGTGTGACTGAGCCCTCATCCACAAATCAAGAACCCTCTGAATCTGTAGCGCGGAACAGAAGGATGGCGTCCTTATTTTTTCCCCCGTTCAGGTGCAAATATCGCTGGCGCCGATGCCAGCAGCTTCTCATACATGTCTTCTCCAGCGCTGGCGTGATGAATTAGGAGATGATAATGAGCCGCGTCCGACACCGCTTGTTGCAGTTTGCGGAGACCCTGAATCTCGTTTCGATTCTGTTCCTGTATTCATTGAATGGACTTATTCGTATCGATCAGGGAGTGCACCGCTTCGTCGCTCATATCAGTCCTGCGGCCGCTCAACCCTCTCCGCCCTACAGGAATGTCGGGAGGTCGGCAGCTATTCACAAAACACCCGTCAATGTTTTGTTCGGCATTCTCGTACACATACCGTAAACGATGCTCGAACTCAGTGAAACCCATCTGTTAGCGACGACGACGTGTGAATGGCACCTGTTGCAAGAGTCCGCGCATCAATGTCTCTTCAGTGTTTTTATTGGCGTCGCGTCGGCATCGTCTCGCTTTCTCGCCTCAGCTTATACGGTGGACCATGTTTCGCGCCAAGCGAGCCGATTCGTACATTTCCGTGAGCGTCGGGCTGCCGCATGAGGATGTGAAATCTTCCCGAGCATTCCCAAGAGAACAGCTCGAGCAAGCCCTTGAACTACGCATAGGTATGCCGAAGCCGGTCGAACGAGTTAGTACCTTGGTTCGGAGCGAAAAACGTCCTGCGAGATTCGCTCTCGCATGTTCATCGTCGAAACTGTGCAAGTCAGAGCTGTGGCTCTCCAAAAATCGCAGATTCGATGAGAACCCGTCGAAGCCGTACATATGTCGCATCAGTTGAAAGACCAGTCGACCGGCCATCGAGGTTGCCCTGCCGAGCGGCCGTCCGGATGGTGTGCTGGCGGGCTGGCTGAGTGCGCGGTGTTTCTTTCCACGAGATTACTGGTCGCATGTTCTATAAATAAGCACTCCTGCACTTGACCCAGTTGGTCTAGCGAGAAAAGTACTCGTAGGCGTAATCGCCGGCTTTCGGAGAGGCTCAACGGGGAGGAAATCTCGGGAGCGCTCGCAGATTTCGCCACCAATCCTAATCTTCGATCGAAAGGTCAACAGTGACGCTATTACGAGCAACTCTTCTAATCAACTCGCCCGTCGCCTTCATCATTGTCATTGCCGAGCAATCTTCTGTAGCAGCGTCTCTCGGGATCCGATAATTATCGACGACGGGAGGGCGATGAAGATCATTCATGGTTTGGAACGCGCCCAAGATCAATTACCCTCATGATGGTCCTCGACGGCAGATTTATATCCCGTTCTATTGGGGGGAGGGGTGGTTGATCGACGTTCAGCGGTCGCAAGAATTTTCCTGCTGAACGATCATATCATCGGAGGGTCGGAAACCCATAACCTATACTTTAGCTCTCTCTGATCGTATTTTCTTTTCTCCACGCCGCAGGTACGGTGATCGCTCGTGAACGGGAAGGCCCCTCATTGCTGCCGCCAGGAGATAAGTCCTCGAATCAGGCAATGTCCCTAGCTATACTTAGGGTCATCCGCCTCGTGCGTGTGTTTCGAATATTCAAACTTTCACGGCACTCCAAAGGACTTCAAATCCTCGGTCGGACTCTGAAGGCTTCTATGAGAGAGTTAGGACTACTCATATTTTTCCTATTCATTGGTGAGTACCGCGAGCTCCCTTTCGCATTCCATTCGAGCATCGGTTTCTCACGGGAGATCTGAGCTACTTGAGCTGGAGATCTCCGAAAAGTTCCCTCGACTTATCTGCGTCAGATTCCCGTGGAGAATCGTCTCTCAGACTCATTGAACGGGCTTCAGTAACTTCGTTCCGGAGAGCTTCTCCGCCGACAGTAGATCGGTGTTTAAGTCCCCTCTAGATCTGTGTGCTGTCTCATTCTGTTTCGTGATGGGTCAGGTTATAAAACCGATGTTTTGGCTTTTTGATCAGCTGTCAAGGTGACCGCTCCCGCTGACGTCGGCGTTGTTGTAATTGCTGCGGGGGCTCTTATTGTTGTCGTAGCTGTCGACGCCATCAGAGTCGGGCCTCATGAATGGCCTATTGGTAGGGATGGCCTTACCTAAGGATGTTTGTTGTTCTAGGTGTGATACTATTCTCATCAGCGGTTTACTACGCAGAAGCTGACTCCGAAAGGTCGTACTTTAAGAGCATTCCAGACGCGTTCTGGTGGGCTGTGGTCACCATGACCACAGTGGGTTACGGAGATATGAGACCCGTTGGTATCTGGGGCAAGGTGAGTCCACTAGCTCGTCGGCGGCGATTCCGTGCTGATATCGAATGTTGATGTGATCGATGAGGGGACTAATGCACCAGCCACATTTCATCGTCTCGCTCCTCTCGCTTGTTGCGTTTATTTACTTTCCTAGATGTTTATATCGCTTATACATCGGACGGTTTATTGTTATTATCACGGACCGTTTACTAGAAGCATATTTCCTCCATGTCTCGACCGCCTACTGTCTGACTCTTTCGCTCGGTGCTGGCGGTCGTGCTGATGGTGTTGATCGATCCTACTACGCAGCTTGACTCATTTTAATACGCATAAGCTCGTTTCCCGACCATCATTTGATGTTTGCTTTCGTCCGGGTTCACCCAGACAGTGGCAGGAAATCATGTTGAGACGATAAAATGCATGCCGGGTCCTCTGAATGAGAGGGTGTGCAAGCGCACCTCTCAAACGCGATTCTGGTCACGTCAGCTGTGAATAATGTATCACTCAGCTGGTTCAGTGCCTATGGAAACGAATCTACGTAGCTCCCTGAATCGGTATACGATGGACGACCGACTTCCAGATTTCGGAGGCGTCAGTGATTAGCGCGGAAAAACTTTAGTGACCGACAATGAGACATAGGCTCCTCCCCGGAGGAAAAATCGCAAGAATAAGCTTACAATCTCGTCCCAACGAAACAGCCCAGAATCTTCTCCGAGAAAACGAATTCCGCTCCGATTTTAGGTGGTGGGTTCACTATGCGCAATTGCGGGAGTGCTCACAATTGCTCTGCCCGTTCCTGTGATCGTGTCCAATTTCAACTACTTCTATCATCGGGAAACGGACCAAGAGGAGATGCACGGGGCCCACAACTTCTCGCACGTAACGTCGTGCCCTTATCTGCCTGGGGGCAACGGTGCGGGCGTTGAAGAGATACCATCCTCTCAGAAAGGCTCCATGCAGTTCAAGCAGAGCGCTACCACCATGACTTCTACCAACCCCAACATAATTACAGCGGCTTCGCCCACCAATCAACAACGACTGGTAGGAATTTCAAAAGAATTTGCATTTGGAATCACATGATTGAATAGGATCTCGGAAGACCTCCGCTAGGCTTGAACCATTGACCTTCATCCATAACAGTGTCTTTTGTTCGGTCACCTGGTGATGAAAAGTTCAGTTTACCGATTCATTTTTGAGTAAGTCCACGGCTCGGTTCCGGAGAACCAAGATGCTTCAAGTAATGCTCTCTCGGAGGGCAATGAGAACGCTCATACCTCGCCCGAGTCCGCAAGGGGTCGAGGCGGAACTTCGAGAATCCTCCGATTATATTTTGATCGATGACGAGATCGTTCGAACAATAAGTGATAGCAGTTGAGCGCCTTCGGTCTCGGTCGCTCTTCAATTATTCAAAATATTGGAATTTTCCTTCTTTCGGGGCGGCTCTCAGGCCCGCCTCCGCTAATTAAGTCTTATGCGATTACGCGCCATATCTATCGAAAACCCTCATCGGCTGCTCCACGGCGGAGGTCGAGCGGCGGCCGTACTCACCTGAAATAGGTCGGGGTTTGACCTTCATCCCACCTCGAAGCGTTGCGAAAGTTGCCCCCGGGCCAGCAGTGTGGCCGGGCTTCCGCTAGGGAGAGTCTATCACCAAATGAGCAAACCTAATCCATCCTTGAACTAATCCTAGCGAGCGAACTCATTCTTTTTTTTGGAATTTCAGGCAAGCATGACTTGCAAGTCGTTGGAAGCAGATTGCTGGTCGTGCTCTAGCGCAGGTGGGGGCGAAACTGAGGGCGCGCCCGATCTGAACTCCTTGACGGCGCCTCTCACGGAGTCGACAGTGGCCCCATCGCCTGAGAAACGCTTCGAGACCGACGTATGATCGCGATTTCTCGCTGCATTCGTTCTCGAGAAAACTTCTTCCAAAGACTGGGAGAGAAGCCAGCTGTCGCCATCAGCCGCACGAACAAACTCAACGACTGACTAATTGACTGACAGACTAACGGTGTCTACGATTATGTCTCCGAGAGAACAGTCGACGAGGAAAACGAACCACTCGCCGACTTGCGTAGAGCTGACGCCACTGCCAGGAAAATCATGATGTAGACGAAACCGACAATATGGGATGTCTGCGTCCAACGCAGCCGCAACATAGAATCTTCAACTCAATGGATAGAGAGCCTTGCCAGATCGTGCCACCGTACCCTGGGCTCCCGAAATCGACAGGATAGCCCAGTTAACTTGTGCAAGTGTTGGCCAAAGATCAACGCATGCAAAGCTATAGTGCGTAGGAAGTAGACTGAGAGTTCCATCGTCGTCCGTAATTACGTTGCGGATGAGAGAGAGAGAGAATCGGACGAAACACATTGTTGTTTTGGTCGTTCCCACAGCTCAACCCTTTGTATTGTCAATGCAGCGATAGGTGAGCTCGGATACGATCAGTCAGATCAACGAGCTACCGAACTCGCGGAAATCCAGACTATATACAGTCAAACAATCACAGACAAATAGATAAGCGTTAGGAATTCGTGTGCCATAGAGGAAGCGTGCAACTAAGCCTGAGAGCAGATGTCAGGATGGCTGGCTCGGAGAACTTCCTCCGACTAATATTCTTCTTTCACTCATGTTCGCTTCCGACGCTCTATCCGAAAATCTCCACCTCCTATAATGGAAACAAGACAGAGAGAAATGCATTTCCTCCTACCGTTATGTATCATGGCTCGAGGCTCATGGCCAATAGTAATTGGACTAATCCGGTCAGCGGCGAGATCATTTCGCTCAGCTGTTTGACAGCGCCAAGCTCCGGACTAAATCTCATATCTCTTCAATTTTCCGAAGAAGTCCGTCGGATGAGGAGTCAAGCTTCTGGAGAAACATCTGGACACCTGGATGAATTTACCGCGATGTAGAGGAGCAATTTTCTCAGTGGAGTCTTACACTGATGATAGTTCGATCTATGATGATTTTGATGCGAGACTGTCTGATGTGGATCATCTTCTCAATCGTTTGGTGGAAAGTAGTACCCGATGCGGATACGATGATGAGGATTGCATTCGGAGGGCTCGAGGCTTCGGAGCTCGGAGCATCGCGTGAGAAATCCCTCTTCAGAACGAATCTGTGTACATTCCCAAAGACCAAATGGTCCCGCGTTCGCTGGAGCAGCAGAAGCATCCTTGATTTCCGTAGAAGTCGCCATCTACCCTCCAAACTGTTGGGAAAGAGCTGTTGTTTTTTTCGTGCGGTTGCGCTCGTTGTACCTCGTCGACGGCTATTGCTCTCTTGTCGCAATTCTATGTGAGCGATCGCGGGGTTCTCCCTCGGTATGTATCTCTCTGATCGCGTCGATCTTTCCATTCTGAACCATCGATCCCCAATCTGATTACAAAGGTATGGTCGAACGTCAGAATTGCCATCGGTCGCCAGGAGAGGCATGTCGCTGCGAACCTTGACGCCGAAATCCCAGCCTCGAGAAGGCGGAGATGAACCAATGGAGGCAGCAAAGATCCGAAAGTTGGAGGCTGTAAGTCGCGTGGAACGAATCGTGACCTCGGTCGGACAATCAAAGTAGACTTTAGGTACGGAAGCTTCGCGGTGGCTCTCTCCCGCTTGCGTCAGGAAACGAGATACCAAGCGATTAGTACACTGGATTGAGTCATCATCGACTAAATTTGATGCTCCGATGGAGCAATGCAAAACTTTCCCTCCGGAGGCTACACTCTGGCCAAACGCAGCCTTCCGCAGCTGGATTAGCATCGAATTCCTCGATTCGAACGTCGAGGGCAAGCCTATTCGCCGCGACCAAGGGTCCAATCCTCACTTTCCAATGATGCGCAGAAATTGGCGTAGATATGCCGAGGTGGAGAATCGAAACCTTCGTTCCAAGGACTGCATCTGTGTTGTCTGGATTGAGTCTTTCTCTCGAAATGCAATTGACCCAGGAATGTATTTCTCTCGTCTTCCCCGCAATTCACTCAAGCTCTAAGAGTATTCACTGTCAAACACCGATCATGAAAGTTACACATGGAGCGAGTCTTGTCATCGAAGCCCCCATTCTGCTCATTTCTTCCTGAAACTTGAACGTTCACACAAACGCGCATTAAAGGACACGCTACCGCAGATATCGAATCTAATCACATTATTACAGCTACTATTTCACCTTCATTATGGCTACCGAAAAGATTGTCACCCCCATCATCACCCCTTTAGTTCTGATAATGCTAAGATTATTATCGCTATCGATGGCACTCCGAGTTAATGTACCTTTACTCGTACTGGTACTGCTTACAACCATCACTACTCAAACTATGGATGACTCTAGGGAATGGGCTCCGAAACGTCTCGGTCACTTGCATCGCCTCGTGAAACTAGATGAGAGACAAAGGCATCGTATTGTAAATGTTCATAGGGTTACTCTTATCACGAATTCTACTTCTCTGAAGGATTTCCTCTCCGATGGAGGTCCCACCGCTCCCTAATCATTAGCTGCCCCCGGTTGAGTTCCGCCGAAAGTACGACTCGTTATACCTACAGCTATGGTTGTCTCTTTGAACATTGCTGTGATTGAGTCCGCGAGTTGTTCGATGTTCGAATTTCGTTGGGGATTCTCTAAGCGTCCCATGGAAGACGATTGAGGAATTTCTCCCGAGCGGATACCTCCCGTGGATTCGTATGAGAATAACTCGACTCTAGATTCTTCACATTATTCTTCATACATCCGATGTTACGTACTATCCGTCAATCGTCTTCCGCTTACCTTTGCTGAGCCTCCACCAAATGTCGCATCATGTGCGATCTGTATGATCAAGACTCATAAATAATTTAAGGAAGGTCATCGCTGAACCCATCGGGATCATTCTTCGTAGTCGATGGGTCCGAATCTCGGGAGCGATATGAAGAAGAAGATGTGATCACATCTCACACGAGTGGAACGATCACCGTCTCTGGAGGAGAACGACTCTTCTTTCACGGTTATTCGAGCCGACTGTCGGCCAATGGTCGGCCTTTGAGGTTATACCGTTGTGTATTTTATGTATATTTCTTGCTCGTCGTCGTCAAAGTAGTGATCCGTCGAGATCAACGACAGTGATCTTCATGACAGAGACAGGTACATACCGCACGAGACCACTGATCGATTTTGACAATAGCTTCGATTGTTCGTGGAATCAGCTCTGAACTGACCACCGAAGAGATAACAGCTAAAGAACATTCAAAAGATGTCCAGCAAAACAAAATGAGCTGGATAGCTTTCAAAGTGTCTGACGAATGTTCGACGTCCGAACAATCGCTCTGCCGATAATTGATTGACCTTCTAATTCTAATCGAAGCAGCTCATGACAAGACAACCTGACGAGAACGAATCTTGAATTTCGCTCTCTACACGAAGAATTGTGGAGACCGGAAATCGCATGAGCCGACATTGCTTACGATGTATTAGAGGTTTCTTTAGGCGGTCGGTTGCCTTCGACTCGAATAATTCCAGAGTCTGCTTGAGAGGAATGCATCTCCACAATGGGGCTCTATTCGATCGCATCTCTCTAAGCTGAAAGAGTCTATAACCTCATGAGTGCGTAGATTATACCTAATTATCGATCGCGAGATTCATCCGTAAATTCTTCGAGGGTTTATTTTTCTTGTACGAGTTCAGGATTGTTGTTGATATTATCACCGCTTCCGACAGTACTACCATCACACATGTGGTTCATATACCAATCATCGATCATGTTATTGTTCGTCGGGGGGGAGATCATGTGCTGAACACGCTTGAGTTTGTGGAGAAACGCGAATCAATTACGAGGTCTGTGTTATCGATGAGGAAAAGATCGAAGTTTCGGAACTCTGCAGATGTGATGTCGTGAAGCTACTCGAGGAATCGATGCTTAATGAAGGCATTTGTTAGCGTTTTTAATAAATACAATACAGCACATTTGGCGTGATGTCTTCAATGTGTGCATGCAGTTGCGTGCAAACATAGTTTCCATAATAGCTGATACCGCGCTCTTTGGGATCTACGACCCTGCCCAGCGGATGATAATGATAGATGCATTGGGACAAACAATGATGCTGCAACTACGGAGGTGCTCGCACGAGCTATCTGCCCGACCGACGCTCCGGATAATGCGAGATCGTCAGAATTATAATCGAACTTCTCGTCAGTTATTGACTTTGAATCCGAGCGCGGTAGGCTCAGAGTCGTCCTGGGAGCTCCAGAGGGCGCTGTCGAACTCTGCGTGAGCGTTCCTCTGTCGATACCAGACCTCGGTTCGAAGTTCGATTTGCACAACTGAGCATTCAAAAATCGCGAGTCGGCTTGTCCAGAGCGTCCCTCAACCGTGCTGAATCCTCCCCGAAGATATCGAACGATGACCTCAAGGGAGGAACCGTTTTCGTGATAGGCAACAGAGTTCCCTTGAACACGACCAAGAAGTCGGGACTCACCCTTAAACGGAGAGCGGAGAATTTGAACACCGCGCCGTGGGAGTCAATACCTCAATGATGCGCTTATGGTTTAGCTTCATGCTGCTGAGACCGAACCCCGGAAGCCTACATGCTTTTGTTAATCGGGGTTCGGGGCTCTTCAACGCCTCGCTTTCCACGTATCGGTTTCGAGGAGTCTCGAGATACAGAAATCATACCATCCAGTCGGTCGCCTGAGTTCTTTCCAGACGAAATTAAGCGATCAGGAGAGAAATCGACGAGCACCGAAATACCCATTGGAAAAATTGGTAGGAAAACTTTCCTCGGAACGTCTGGGAAGGGGTCGGCAAGAATCTATTCCCGATGCTTCTGACCGTCGCGTCATCCCGCAGCTTTCCCAATGGAGCGGAACGCAGTGCCGATCCCAAAATTGTTCTCGCAGAGTGCAACACTTTTTACTCGAATGTATTTGACCTTTCACCTGAGATCCTCACCCTTCCTTTTCTCCCGTACGGAATGAGCTCCTCTTTTTTCGCGCCTAGCCCCGGCCTTCCTAGGCAGACTGTGCCTCACGCTGAACTCGATTTACAACGGACTCGCTCGACTCCGCCGATTCGATTGTTGAAAACAGTACATGATTATCTCTGAGCCGAGTCGCAGCCGACCGAGAAGGGGAAGGGGACTTTTCTTGCAAAATTGAATAATCCACACGGCACGCCACGGAGAGGCTCAAATGTGTGCGGGCGCGGGCGTTCCCAATTCTGTCACGCCAACAGACTCGTTAGGCGTCGTCGTCCCCGTTCCTCAAGACGGCGCGGCCGGCCGGCGCCGGATTAGATTTGACGATCCGACGGCGGAAAAACAGAAATGCCCGAGAGGTTTCGATCAAACCAGTTTCCCGACTATTTCCCTCCGACAGACGAGGCATTCGACGCGGATCGATCAATGATCACCCTTCAGCGGGCACTATGAGTCCTATGAGGGTTCTGTCGTGCTCGCATGTGCCCTCATCAAGGAGGGCATCATACGCAACTTCCTTGTAATCCTTCTGTCGACCCGAACTCCTGGTACGAAGACAACGGCGAAGTTCGGGGATTATTGGATATCTGCCTCGCCTCTCTCACAATGATGAGCACCCACAAGAGTGCACTGATGCACGCGACGAGGGAGATGCTGCCTTGGGGCTCACTGGGGAAAGAAATTCCGTCTGATATCTCTGTATGGTGCACAATCCGGATCGAGGGCTGCGCAACTCTCTTTGACGTTTCATATCGTTGGGAGGTCCTTGTGTACTGATTCAGTCGTCTTGCCGTGAGCCTCGGATCTCGGAAGATCTGGGATTCTTCTCTCCATGGATTCCGGCTCTTGAACTGACTCGCAGAAGCTCGACGAGCTCAGGGTTCAGTAATGGGCAATATGCAGGAATGACTTCGGAACTGCGGGGCTTCACATCGATTCGGCCGCTGGGGAAGACCTGCGGGGTTGCTCGGAACACCACAGGCCCGAGTGTTGACGTCGAGCCTCTCATCACGAGCGCCGAACGTTCTTTTTTCTGGCTTGGTACTCGGATCTGCTCTTCCGATTCCGGACCTCCTGCATTCGACGACAGACTCCCCGAGGACTCAGATCCATTTCGCGGGAACTCAAAGACCGATGCGAACAGCGTGGCTTCGCAGACAGCGCTCTTTTGTTCCCCGGGAGACCAATCAAAAACCATCTCCCAACTCGGATCGAGTGACTGATCGCGCGGCAGAGCCGTACACATGCTTGGGCAATCGACTAAAGGTCTGAACGATATTGAAGTCGCCGCTAAGAAATTATTCGCCTCGACAGGGAACCCGACCGCCGCACAGGTCGCGTGCCAACGGAACAGCTGCAAGGTATTCGTGTCATTCCCTTCGGGTCACAGAGCTTTTCTCGAACCGCCTCGAATCCGTGAACAGATCTCAGCGACGCGACGTGATCGACGCTCTCAGGGGTAGAGCTCTAGGGGAAGCTCAGAGGAGGGCCCTGGAGACATCGTATCATGCAGACGTGGAATATCCTTGACACCGTGGCGCGGCTTGAGAAGATTCGCGCACCTCCTCTGCCCAATGCTTATCGTCAGTAGGTTAAGAACCTGTTCGTAGACGTCGCAGCTTTGAGTCAAATCTCCCCGAGAAGCGGCGGAACCCTCGCGATTGGTTCGGAGGAATGAATGATCGACCAAAGTGATCCCTCGGCACGAGCAAGCGATTATTGCACGAGGAACCGGAGCTCTTGAGCAATCCCGAAGTATTCGAGTGCGATCGTAATCTCTGACGCATGAGAAAACACGACGCATCGAGCTCCGATTCCGCGCGCGACTGCAAAGCCAGTATAGCTGTTCAGCTACTGCTGTTCCGATATTGGTCGGAAAAAGATGGAGTACGAATGTGCGTGACAATTTCGAATCTGAGTTTGTGCGCACATGTTATCCCCATAGACGACTGATAGCGTGCGCGGCGTGCCTCTCCCGTCCCCGGAGCACTTTCCGTGTTTGAGAGACTGGAGCTGAACGAAAAAATTGAACACGGACCCCCGCCGACCTCCGTTGCTGCCGATTATTATCGAGGATGAGTGACTCTATCACTCGGAACATTCAAGCGGAAATGGTCTCGTTCGGATCAACTTCTATTCAATAAAACGATGACGAGACGAGTAGTGGATCCAGATTGAGCTTTATTGGCTGACACAGTTGCGTACAATAATCTGGATGATGGTTTTCTCGGAGCAATCTGGTGAAGAATCTCGTGTCTACGGAATCTCGTGTCTATCACTCGCACGAGGCTTGTTTCCTTGCTTTCTTCTTCCTTCTTTCACATCACATTCAGGGTTCAGTCAGGGTTAGTAGAGAGAGATATCCCATCCATAATTATAAATATACAGCTCCCGAGAGCTTGACATTGAGCGATTGGACACCACTCGCATCCTCATCACTCAACACCTCGAGTTCCGAGTCGCCCCAGAGCTCGAAACTCCTCAGGAGGTTTAGCATGCGAAACTACTGAAGTCTGTTTTTTTATCTGCCTCAGGGAGTGTGAGGAATTTTCGAGGATTTTAGTCTACGCTCTGGCTCGTCGGGAGGGGGGTCCGGCCAGAGGAGGGAAAGATCCAGATTTGCGGGTGATTCCTTGGAATCTCCCAACGGGAGCGTAGGCAACTCGGCTGCGGCTCAAGGGAGGAGCAACGGTGGTGTCATCATCGTCCTCGAAATCTTCGAGTCCGGGGTTGTAGCCGGGAATTCGCTTAGGGGCCAGAGCGGGAAGTTCCGGTGTGATGTACGACTGCGCGGGATCTTCGATGAGCTTCTGAATCTTCCTCCGGGGGCCGCTGTAGGCTGGAGGAGGCGTGACGATGATTTTTTTCTCCTTGAGAACCACTGGTTGCACGGCGACTTTCTGCACGAGAGGTTTCACAGGAGCCGCGATGTATTTCGGCTGGGGAGCCGCGACAACGGGGTGGACGTTGTGGTAAGACTGATAACTGACAGGCTGAACGATAGGCTGTTGGTAAACTATGGGCTTAGGTTGGATAACCTGCTGCACGATGGGCTGTTGATAAACAAGGGGCCTTTGCTGAACGTGGACGAATGGCTGCATGTTCTGGTAGACCTGGAGGCTGGGCTTAACGATGGGTTGTTGATATACGACCGGCTTGGGCTGGTACGCGATCGGCTGTTGATAAAGCACGGGTTTCTGCTGCGGGATCGAAGCGAAATGTAAGCACTTGACCGGCTGTTGAATACAGGGTGTGACGGAGCAGGTTCGGCGAATCTCCTTACCACGATGGGTTGCTGGTAGAAAATGGGCCTCTGCTGAACTACAGGCTGAGCAACGGGCTGTTGATAGTAAACTTGCTTGGGGATCGCCACGGGGGCTGCCGGGATATAGCCTTGAGCGATATTCTGCAAAAATGATCTCAGCAAAAATTCGATCGAGGACTCTCGAGCACCGACGACGCCACCGGATTCACGAGGATATCTCTATTTCGAAAGCCACCTCATATCTATGAAGCCACCGCAAAAACGTGACCGAGTCGAGTGTTTTATTGATGGAGATTTTCTCCTCGCATACTAAATCAGCAGCACCTCCAATCGAGTCCTCCGTAAAGTTCGATCTTGAGAGCATTAGTCGCGATTCGAAATCAGCAATAATTGAAGATCTTAGTCGCTTACGACAATGACGGCTTTGGAGAGACTTCACTGAAGCCGATAAGGCCGCCCGCTGAGACGGTACGCCGAATGACCCGTCTCGGCTCTCAGCTCAATGACCGCGATGAACGCCGTCCGACGGGCACGGCAATAAGCTCTGAGTACGGGTGAGTTGTCGGAGCACAGCTCGCACCAGAACTCAGTGTTAGAGTGCCTGGATCTGTGTGGCCATCTGTTATCAGCACAGGGTGATAATAGCGCGAGCACAAAGCTCGCCTCTTGACGGAGGTATGTCGCTCAAACGGCGGTGCGAGTGCTTGTCAACCGGATCTCGACGACAAACTGGTCAGGGAAGAGAGAGCGAGACGACGAGGCAGCGGCATTCTGAGCGGACTGAATACTGCTTTGCGTTTGCCACTGACGAAAGCGCCCCCATAAAAGTGACGTACACGCTATAAATGTGCGTTGCTATACGCATAGTAGGGGGGTGCTTGCGCAGTGTTTGCACCCGTCGGGCCGCTGTAAGCGGAGCATGAGCAGCTCAAGTCGTTGCTGTCACAAACCTCGTGAAATCTACCGGTGTTGGGTTGCTAGCGGCAAGCAGCCCGCTCAGGAAGCGTTTTGGCCGATGATGATGATGATCAGCTGGCTCAGGGAATCTCGACTTGCTCCCCGATTCAGCTCCGCGTCTCACAAGCAGACCCTGCGGGCCTAATGAATAATTCTCGAAACGCTCAGGGAGAGGGGAAAGAGCAAGGAATTCCTGGCCATGGTACCTAAGTCCTCACGCATGGCCTCCAGAATCCACGGGAAGTCGATTGCGGTCCGCCGATCCGCGTGTGTCGGATCCGAGAAGGCATCATGACACCGGAGCAGATGGTGCGCGCAGCTGCCGGTCGGGCCATAGCTTCGAGAAGTTGGAGGTAACTCCTCGCGAAGCGTGTTGCCAGGATGACCTCCAGCCGCGCATCGTTTGCCGGCACTTTCGAAATAGGGATCGATCATATTTCTTGTCTATCTGTGGCGGACTTGCTTTTTGCTTGATGACGTGTCCGGTCAGCTGTAGGGCAGGTTGCGCAGCTGTGATGATTTGTTTGACTCCTTCGCGGACGTAGAGAGCATCTCCACTGTATCCGGGAGCGGTTCCTGTCGGCAGAGAAGAAGTTGCGTTACATTCGGGCCCAACGTCACATCTCACGATAGATAAGGATTCGCGGAAAATCCGCTGACTTGATGTTGGTTTACGACGCTCCATAACCTTCATACATCGTCTGTGGAAACACCGCTCAGTTCTTGTCCTCGGCATATCGCTCATTCTCGCTCCCGCGAACAAGCTCTTTGCTCCTTCTATGATTCCAGGCATCGACTGCAGACTGCAGTAGCAGAATATTTTCGCGTGGACGGAATAATCTCACGCACACAGAACATAGAAATTATGATCACAGGCACGAGAGGATTTTCTTCCGGCAATCCTCGCGGGAAATTCTCTTCATTCTCGATCTCCGAGACCGTCGACTCTCCCGGACGATACGAGGGAACACCCATCCTTCTCTCCAGCAGGATCCGCGATGATATAGCGGATGGAGAATATTTCCTCAATGGAAGTATCCCGCTGCGTGAAAATTTCGTATTCTAAAGGCTCTAAACCTTCCGTTCCACGCACCCATGTCCTTCTACCGTTCCCATCTACCGCTGTGTTCCCCATTAGGAGGCTCGTGTATAACCTTTGTAGAAGGAGCGGACGAGTGCGCGATCCGGAGCTCGTCACTCAGGTCGCTGTCTATTCCGGTGGAGCAGTCAGATGTTTGTCCTGAGCTCACTTCGAGAACTCGTGTATGCACATACTGGACCAGCCAGAGCCGAGTAGGTACTTTGGTTCTGAAATTCGTCCTCACACGACAGGACGAGCGACCGACGGATTCGGAGATCGGATGGGGAATCGCTAAGCTCTGTTTCAGCGTTCCCATCAAACAGCTCCGATGCGGCAATTCGGTGAGTGCTTCCCCGGACGAGCTCGATCCCTTCGAGGGGTTTGCCCTGACCTCCCCCGTCTGACGGGCTTCCAATGGATTACAGGACACTGTTCCGTCACGGGATCATCAGACTCGCAGGGGACTTCAGCTGACTCAAAAGACCTTCTGAATCCGCTCATCAATCAAGGGCGAACTTTTTCCCCCTTCCCGATGTTTGCGAATTTTCCCCCTCGCGAGTTCATTCGTGCTTTGCTTTGTCCCGATGAAGACCCTCATTCATCCTTCAGTCTGAAGGCCTATGTTCGGAACACGGCAGCCGTGCGACAAGCAGCAAGAACATCACGCAAACTGAATGTATGCTCAACGGCTCTGGATGATTCATCGAACTGCTCGCTAATGCGTCTCGCTTAGTGTAATGAAACAAACCCGGTAGTTTGGGGAATCTGAAGACCTCACGTAAGCTGCTTGGAGACGAGCGGCTCCAAAAAAACCTCGAGAAAGAACACTAGACCGCCTCGCTTAAAATAGGTACTAAACGTGAGACACATCTAAGTAAGCGTCAGAGACGACAGGACGCATATGAATGAGCGATTCTACACCGAGGTCAATCGGGGGGCGGAATTCACCGCGGTCCGGGACGACCGGTGTCGGGGGAGGAGTAGGAACATGACGCTGAGCGGAAAAAATCGGGCTTCGCAAGAGGGACCGTAGTCGGCGGAGCCCTATTAATTAGGTGGACCCGGGCATCGTGAGACTCACCGGGCTCGTTGGTTCGGATAACAGCGCGGAAGCCGCCCTTATCGGCAACGTATTCGAGTTGACGAACTTTTCCGTCGACGTCGGTGATGGAGTATCCACCCTTGCGGTTGTTGTGAGCATCCGAAACTTCCCATCGCTTGCGGTTCGTGTCCCAGTCGGTGATATCGTAATTGAATTGGTAGTTGCCGTGTGACTGTGGGGATGGAACAAAATGGAAAATTCGATCAGTATCGAGAAAGATTAGCCGACAAGTTGGTGGACACAGACGCAGACCGAGGAACGGGCAATGGGAAAAACAAGCCGCGGCCAAGCCGAAGCTCAAAACGAAGTGAGGACCGTTCTCGGAAGTCACAACAGTCTATCCAGCTCTTTCTGACGGACGGACAGCTCCCGTCCCAGCAAATGTCCGGGAACGCTCATGACAAAAGAAGAGCATTGCGGCGCATCCACAGGGCCACAGCCACTGCGCGCTGCGAGTTTGAAGGCGATTCTTTTCAAAAGCAAACTGAAGGAAACGGACGAACGCTATACGAAAATTGGAGCACACTCGTTGTCGTTGCGTTCTCCCACGAATGAACTTCATCATAGATGAGTGGCGGGGGATTGTCGCCGTCGTAAATTACACCGACTCGAAGAGGATCTTCGACGGCCCCCGCGAACACGATCTGTGCGTCTAGCTCGTCGAGAGACCCATTCTCCCACAGGAATGGTTCGGGGAGGACGCTCCTCAGTCCACGGATCGGTTTCCGGTCAGTAGCTCCGGAACGCATTCATGTTTCTGTTCTCGTTTCGGGATGGAATGAATCTCGGTCGCATCCCGACGGGAGAGAAATGGCACGTGTCTGCGAATTCGCTCCGTGGCGCCGATGAGATCTTCGGGGAGACACTGTCCAGGGAAATGAGGTATAGCTGCGAGCGATGTTTCGAAATGAATTACGTTCCCTTCTCTCGAGACGGCCGCGTCCATCGATGTTTGTTCTCCTATTATTCGTGGCGGGTGGAATCGTTTCTCCTGAAATCAGACCTCGGACCGTCTGGGAAACCGATGCATCCGATGTACCAGCGGACAGCCGAGCGCACGACTGAACGGTTCGAAGTACCTTTATCGGGGAGGTTGGGGTTCCGTCTGCTCACGCTCCGGGAAGGACCGAAGTCTGCAGTCGACGAAACCTCCTCCCGGAGAGCTGACCGAGCTCAATCAGAGGGGAAAATCTTCTCGATATAGCCAACGGGGCCTCTGCTGCTTCGCCCTTGCTACGGCGAGCGGCGCGGCGGTGGCAGCTGATGGAGTTAATTTAGTTTGTTTTGCGCTCCAGTTAATTTTCCCCTAGGATTTCCCTGAACTCACATCTTCGGTCCTCGAGACGCTCGAGAAACCGTCGTCAGAGCGGGCGTACGCCGAAGCGACCGCGAGACCCAATACGATGAACGCCTGGAAAAGAGAAGCAGAAACCTGAGTTCATGGTTGATATGCTCATGCAATCATCTGGACCATGGGGAATGCCCCGATATGGACGAACAAAGATTTCTCGGATTCTCCTCATCGAGGCAAACGACCAGAGAGCTCCCGAGCAAGGGGACCGGACAGGCTTCGCAGTGACCAAGTGGTACAAAGAAGGCTCTTTGAAGATTTCCTTGGGCGCCGTTTCGGTCGTCGCATCGGGCCCTACTCCATCCGACGCGCTGCTTTCCCCGAGGGAGAAGTTGTTGACTGAGGTTTGCTCTGTGGCTTTTTCTGAGGCCTTTCCAAGTGAAAAATTGAACTTCATGTCTAAGCCTCTTACAGCGACCACGACTCGGAGACTCTGATAGTCCCAAAATCCATCTAGTGCGGTGCTCACGGGAATCTCTCGAGCTGACCTCTATTTCTTTCATGCCTTCTCGGCTGCAGGTTGTTTTTGTCGACTCTCTAATTCGAGATTTCTCCCGGGAAAACAGAAAAATTCAGGCAGTCCTCTAACCGGATTTACTTGTCGTCGAGCAGGTACCGAGAAGGGAATCGAACAAACTCCAACAACGAACTTCGTGGAGAATCCGAGACGAAGTTATTGAGTTACGCGGAGGAGTCTGAACAGCAGGAGCAGAAGAGGACAGAAACTCACAGCACTTGATTCCAAGAGGAGTTGGAGGATATCGACTTTCTTTCATCTAATGAAGCTCGGAGAACACCCGCCCTGCCCGTTCGAAATAAATATAGGTTGGGTGTCCCAACAAGTAGACGAAGCATAGTTATAAGTTTGCCATCCAATCCCCGGAGACACCACTCGCCGAAATCTACGAATCCATGGCGCACCGGGCTGCGAATGCTTGTTCTTGACTGGCAACGAGTATCGATGAAAAATGTTCATCTGACGTGTTCCGGTGCGAGTCGAGCTCAGGAACGGGCGAATCAACGGACCGGCGGACGCGCAAGCGAACGAACGAGCACGGAGGGAGCGAGATTCGCCGACAATGGCACGGAACATGTGGCCGAAATCACAACCGAGGGTACCGCGCACGTCACCATGCCAGAAAACACGGAGCCTCGTGATACATGTTGACGTTCCGACGCTTTTTCCACGCTATGTCTCCGCTATATCTACGGTGTGACGGGAGCCATGACGTAAGCTTTGACGGGATTCCTCGCGCGAGCTATTTCATCTACATAAATGAGCATGCGAATCGATGGAATGCTCGAAATATTCATGAGCCGGAGGGGGGATCAGGAGAGATATTGAGAAAATTAGGAAGTCGGGAGGAAACAGGACGGGGGGAATCGAATAGAAATCACGACGGGGGAATCGAGTGGCGGACGAATCATGGGGACCGCAATGATTCACGGACAGAAGGAACGATTCGTCACACGGTATCGTGGGACCGCCTCGCCCCAAAAGAAGAATAAGGAGCAGCCAGCACAACTTCCGGTAGTCGGAAGGTATATTCCCGGCTAAGTGTGGTGAGAACAGACTCTGACCCCTGCCCGCTTTCTTGGAAACGTATTATCATACTCTACGGAAAAAAGCAGGAACCATTTTTTGGTCGTGATTTCTGCCCCGGCCACGCCGTAAGCGTACGGCGGCGGCGAGAGTGGAGGGGACATCACCGACGTTCCTGCAGGAACCTGGTCATCGTCGTCCAGCCGCTTTATCATCAGAGTTTGTGGTCTTGCCGTCGCTCGTTCGAGCATCGCTACCGCCTCCGAGCAGCTCGCCAGGACGGCTCCACTGCGAGGGTAAGGAGAGCGGCCGGGAAAGAGAACGGGAAAAAGGTCCTTAGACGCATGGTGATCCCCGTTTCCCGTCGAGCTAATCTGGTGAAATTAATTAGTCCTTTGTTCTTTGGAGCGCCAACCTTCGTCGAGTGTCTTCTCGCAGTTTTCATGCAGCGCTTAGTAGGAAGTCGCCCGCTCGATGAGAGTAGCTGACGAGTTGAAAATCCCTCCGCGTTGGAAGTCTCCGGTTGCGAAAATGATGGAACGAATGCTGATTCTACCGCCGCTCGGCCAAGCCCTCCCATGGACGGAAACCTGCGAATCTCCGAGCGGGTTCGTGCTACGATTCGGCGCGGAAGACATACCTAATTATCTTCCGACCGCGGAGGAACCTCCCAGGCTTCTACCTGAGGTTTGGAACTCCGTTGCTGACAAATAGCAATTTAAGCCCTCCGGTCGCTCCCATGGGAAACTTCATTCCAACGGACCGCGAAATGTCGAGCCGAAAACGTTCTTCCGTGGACTCGGGACAACGAGTAGCTCGTCGAATCCGCTCAATTGCTCCTGTGTAACTTGGTCAGTAAGTTTCGTTATCTCTATGGACATGCGATCGAGCAGAGGTTCGCCTCGCGAGGAATTTCCACCGAGATCTGACCGATATTCGGGCGCTCTGCTCAATTTAAACCTCAGCGCGCTGCCGATGCCACCCATGCCGAGTCACTCCGGTACCATCCGCCCACGCGAATTTCGTCAGCCGCTAACCTGAGTAGTCGTTCCGAGCTCAAGAAGCGGCGATGCGCGATGGGGGAGATGAATTTCAGCGATCACCCACGGGATTTCTGTCTCGACGAAGAAGTCTGTTCATATCGATCCCCCGAGGCTCAGTCGCTATTTAGGCTGAATAATTCGCGAAAAGATTGTCTCTGGCTTGAATTCCTGCGGCGCGTCACCTAATCCGATTCGGCGTTGATGGGATCGATTTCCGCTCGTCGGGGCCCATTCACGGTACGAGGGGTGCGAATCCGAAAGCTGAAATCGGAGCTCGCGCGGATTCCATGGAACTGCTCCTACTTCGCTGCCGAAACGAACTGAACGTTGGATCTGTCTCAGGATCATGGTATATAAATCGATGGCCTAAGAGCTTGCCACCGCTCGAGAAGACAAGCAGGGCATCTGGGACCAAACCCAGGTCATTCCAAGAAGCGATCAGCTATTGATTTATGGGGAGCTGTAGCAAGCTATGAGGGTATGCAGGAAGCAGAAAAATATTGGCCGCGCATTGTTCACGAGCTAGCCATTGAGGACCGATGGACACAGCAGCGGTACTGTGCAACGCAGCGGGGTCGGCAATCCGTCAAAATGTAATTCGATAAAGACAATGATTTCTGCAAGGGCTCATTGTTGTTGACGTTGTTGTTTGTCGCGATCGTCGTCTCTGCTTCAGCCGCCGTATTTGCCCACAATGGCGGCCGAAGTGGCTCAAGCCCCGATCGACAGCGTCGCCGAGCTTCGATTCATGGAATAAGGTCACAGCCTGCGGCAGTATCTGACAGCGTTTCTGTACACTGTCGAATTTTTGTTTTGATCACAGCTCCGAGCCGTGCCCGGGGCAAGGTTGGATTTGATTAACGAGCCCGACAGAACAGCTAAGCAAAACGGAGTGCCTTTTGACCGGCAGTGCGTGAGTGAGTGAATGAATGAATGACTCACTCTGTGGATCATGCAGAGGTATTCGGCGTACTAGCGCACGGAACGACTTCATAGTATGGTGCAAAGACTGGCTTCCGTCGGGCGGCCGAGCGAGCGAGCGAGAGAAATTTTCATTACAAGAGACTTTCGTTATTGAAAGCTTAACGCCGAACGAGGAGGAAGTTGATTGATGGAGCCTACGGCAATTACAATTGGCGAAATAAATCGGAACTGGACGTATAGGCTGCTCGGTGCGCGAAGGTTGTCTAGCTGTATTCTGCTGGGGAGGCGATTGACTGACTGAGAATAGGAAGTCTTAGGAATCACTCGGTGACTCAGAAAGCGTTTCTGCGCCGGGTCGTTTACTCGACGGCGACAACGGTAGTGACCCAGAAATAAAGGCACTACACGCCCCCGGACAGAGCTCCGCTACGGATGGATGAACCGTAATTCATTGTTCGTATTTTCGAACATCAGGCTCTGGAGCAAGATCCGGACTCGGGAAAAACTCGTTCCTTCTCTCGTTTTGTGCGGCGCGCTCCGGCCGGAGCGCAGGCGACCATGGCGACAGAAGAACGGATCTCGATGCATCGACCAAGCTCAAGAGGGGTGAACGAAGGCACTCCAGTTACGCCTGCGAGTATATTCTTGCAGCATGCTCGCTAGTGACGCGTGAATGGGGGACAGAGGAAACGGCGCTGGATTTAGAAACGCTCGAGATCGTAAGCTGGCAGAAGGAGAAGAATACTCCCCGCCAGCTATCCGCCGCGTGCCTCGGATGAACGCGGTGCATAAGCAGAAGCAACAACAACGCGACGAATAGGCATTCAGCCGAGCAATGAATCCACCAGTCGACCGACCGACCGACCGACAGAACGGTGAACGGGCAAATAAGCCAATAAGATGCTTACGTAAAGCCCAATCCAGCTGGGACTCTAAGAGGAATTTCCTCGATTCGCTAAGGAGTTATTCTGGAAGACGCTGGAGCTGAAGGAATCACTAACGAAAACATCATCCTTTTTAGTGAGAGACACTTTGTGCGCTTTCCATCTCCGAGCCTTCCAGCATCGCGCGGCAACCAACTTAACGAGTTTACTCATCGAAGAGCTCGGTGATGAGACCCAATCAAAGTGCGCGAAACTTGAGCGGGCTACTCGAGAACCGCATCGTGGCGACGAAGACGCTCGCTCAGAAAAAAAAACGAGACGACAGAGAACCTTTCTCCGAGGATCGCTTCTGCATACACTTAACGAGGTCCCCGCACAGTCGGGATCCGACATTCACCGTGCAGGAAGCGGGTCGAGCGTTCCGACACGGGAGAATATATTGTTTCTGAATGAACCTCGAAATCACAAATGAAGTACCTACTCCTTCACAGGGCTACCATTTTTTGAACAAACTGTTCCAAAGTACTGCTGGAACTCCACTGCCAGTCGACTCACTGTTCCGGGCGGCTGACCGGCGACAGATGCTTGGAAAAGAGCTCCGCTGCTCCAACAACTAAAGTCAACATTGTCCTAATTGGTATCTGAAACGACGTCCTGCTGGACAGCCCTCACTGCCGTCTCCCTGTTGTTTGCTTTCAGCCCTGATCTCCATCCACTCCAGGACTCCCCCTCTCGAACCACTGAGAAAACAAAGTTCCAGACCGCGTGCGAACATCCTGAGCGTTCGAGCTCGGAACTCTGATCTCTCGATTACGAATCCATGCCACTCGATCTCCACGTACTATTTCCTGACCAAGGACTGGCAGTAATCGGATCGAACGGCATGACCGGTATCTTCCCGGCAATCGATCAGAGCCGGAGACAGCTCTCGGCCATCGAGCATCCGAATGTCATCAGCATTCTTATCGACAGATTGACGAAGCCACTCAGCACTCGGCGAAGATTCGCACAGTCCCGCTAGACGTGGGGCGGACTGACAAATATCATCTCGATATTGAAAGCAATGCCGATAGGACGCAAATAGCTCCGTCGAGAGTTTTTGCCGCTGATGAGCTTATTCCGATTTCTATTTTACTCTTTCACCGAAGATTAACGGGACGTTCGCAGATCGCTGAAGACCGAACGGAAGGGCGGCTGGGTGTCGGCCACATGAACAGAGAATGAATCGATTGAGCGGAGATTAAGTCATCGATGTAGCCATGCTGACAACTGACAGAACTAACTCCCTGACAAAGGCCGCTGCTTCGGGACTATCGGATTCGATTTGGAGCGAACAATCGAACGGAAAACGCGGCGCGAACCCCGGGGTGCGCCCCGCGGCAACAACCAGAGCCACTTCATTTCTTGTCGTCGGGCTACGAGATAAGCGATGTAGGGAATAACTCATTGAGGCGACGGCAGTCGACCCTCATGGAGATCGTCCGGGGACGAGTGAGGAAAAGGACAACGTTTGGATTCAGGCGAAGCACGGATATGGAGCGCGAGAGAGAGAGAGCATTTCGGAATCTCAGGTGGGCGCCGCAGGCGAAACCCGCAGTCGCTATCCCTCAAAGAAATTCATTATTCTCTCGATATCTGCAGATTCCTCAATTAGAATGCAAAACTCCCCGCCTCTCAAAAGCTTATACCCGTGATGCCGATGATGATGATGATGTTTCCCGGAAGTTTTGAGAATTTCCGCAGGAGCTGCTGGCTTAGCCGTCTGAGAGTAGACGGGAACCCGGGAGCCGAGCTCCTCAGAAAGCCTTAGAGGAGATTATGAGAGCGCGTAGCCCCCGAGAGATGTGTCGAAGGCGGAAGCTGCGCGCCGGGAGAGATTTTCTTTTTTCGCTCGGGAAACGTTTTTACGAAGTAATTAAGCCGGGCTTAGGAGAAAAAATCTTTGGAGGATAACTCGAGACGATTCCAACATATTTTTATGGAGAAACTCGACGCTTTGAAAGCCTCTCTCGCGTCGGAATCTTGTTGCCACAAAATTCCTGCTCTAGGACGACGGCCCTCGAAGCCGAGGCTAACAGACTCAGGGGTTTCAATGAGCGACGTCGACGACGAGAGAAGCTTCGTGAAAATATTTCCCAAGTTCGTTTCCAGAGGACAGAAGCCGGGAATGAAGCTTCTTTGTAAGCTGGCCGCGCGTTCTCATATCAGCTCAAAGGCAAGCCGTACATAATTTAGTTTTAAAATCCTTCCTCCCACTCAGAACGGAATGAGTGCAGGAAGCCACGGGCCAGGTATGAGGTTGAAGCGCCGGGGAGAGAACCGTCCGCTCGTTGACGCTGTCGGTCCCACGAGTCGAGGAGAAAAGTTTCCTCCAAAGCTGCCGCGCTGAGGAAGGTATCCACCTTAGCGCGGCAAACGAGCACCGTGACCTTAAACACGGTTCTCGAATTTTCGCTCATCCACAGAGAACGAAAAAGTCGTATTCGTCGCGTGCCTGTGTCATCGGCCGATCCCTCTACGACACCGAGTCTTGACTGCGTTTAATAGATTGAGGCAATTTGGTCGACGTCCCACTTCAGAAAGATCGCTTGTTACAGTGGACTCAGAAGCAGCAGAAGTGACGACAAGGACGAAGACGTCGACAGCAGCGGTAGCTACAGGAGCAACGGGGAAGGGTCGAGTCCGACGTGTCTTCTATACGTTCGTACATTTTCTCTCTAACTCTCTTCCATTCTATGGGTTTTCCCCGCCACCTCGGTTGTGGGAGACTCTAATGACAAAACAGCAAACGAAAGATCTGCTGGCCGGACCCGCAGTCACGTAGCGGGATCGGACCGAACACCAAAAGGGACGCTAATCTCACATTCGACCGGCTTTTGTGGAGATTCGCTTGATGCTTATTTCTGGCTTCCACCGAGAAGTCCACATGCGTACAGGACACAACGGCTGGCTTCGGTTGAAGAAGACAAAGGCAAATTAAGCCACCACTAATGACAGTAGTGATGCACTTCTCCGACCGTCCCTCCCCAGAGCCGCCGCCGCTGGTGCTGCTGCTTGAGCACAGTCGTTCCCGCAAGGAACACTCGAGGAGGAACTCTTCATCAAGGAGTCAACGGAAAAGAAGACGACCACGACGAAATCACCCTCGGTCAAGATGCAAACAGAATCCCGAACGCAGACGTCGGGCACATTCGGTGGGCGGGAAATGAGGCCACGAGTCCTCGGACCCATTCACTGAGCACCAAGCGACTCTAGAAACGCCAATCATTAGTATTTGTAGATTCCCCCGGCCGACGGCGTCCCATAGCTGAGTCAGCAAACACCACCGCACTTTCTGTCCGACGCGAGGGAGCGGGCTGACTTGCTCTCGGAAAAACATGGGAGACAGATCCGGGAATTGGGCTGGTCCAGAAAACCGAATGGAGCTCCTACGGAGGCGGCGCGCCGTATGATCACGGTTGACGGGTACCGCCGGAACTGAGCACTCCACGAAGAACACGCACTGCACGAGGGCACAAAACTCGACAAGAGAACAGAACTGCACAACGGTCACTAATAGCGGCCCGACTTTCTCGGCTACGATTCGTTTCTTGGAACACTTTTCCGCTGCTGCTGCTGCTGCGGCTGCAACAAGCCATTTTTCTCGCTCGACGTCTTGCCCCGACCGCCATACACCGCGATACGATCCGAGTAGCGACTCAACAAATACGACGGAGTTGACACGGAAGAGTTTTCGGGGTTACAAACACTAAGCCTGCAATGATTGTGGTAGCTACCTTCATGTTGGTGTGGCTGTGTCCAACTTGCGTTTGTGAGCCGCTGCGACGAAATTAGGCCGCTTATATACATCACAGGCTGATCTTTCTAGTTGTCAGGACCTTTTTCAGTCCGGCGGACACTTGCCCCCGTCGCGCTGTCTGGGATGAAATGCGTAAGTGATCGAACGGGACCCCAGAAACCGATCGGACACCGTTATCGCACGGCGCGCACGCCCGGCGCGGGCGTCCGCGCGAAACTCTGACGGAGACGAATCTCAAAACCACTCGATGATGAAGTCTCTCTTCGACTCGTCCCGCCCTCGGTGTCTCTCTTTAGCGTTCGGATGACTCCCTAGAACGCCGCCTTAGATCTAAGGTGGAAGTCATTGGTGTCGTCTCTTCGCTGGGAACTGTGGCGTTGCGGCGAAATGGCGGTGGGTCCACACTCTGATCTGTGTTGTCTCTTCTGCCTTAGGAGTGTTCGAGATCGTTATTTATCGCGAGGGTTGGGGCTCAGTATCCATTAGTCGTTCAGTCATCATAGTTAGCCGCGATGCCTCTCTGGACAGCGCGATTCTTCGGAACATTTATCATTTCGGCAATTCCTTGCGGAAAGAGCACAAAAAGTGGGTATCGAGAGCACTTCTCGTTAAGGGATGTCGTCCGCGCCGCACTTCGGGCATGAGGAGAACGATCCACGAGGATCCCAGTCCTCGTAGATTGAGATTCCTCGAGAAATAAATAGGAGTTTGTGGTTGTGTTGAATCGGGGGAATAATGCTGCGAGAGCAACTCGCTGGCGTCTGCGCGCTCGCACTCCCAAGAAACTTTCGTCTCGAATAACTTCATTTCCTCTAGGTATCAGATTCTCTACATAGACCAGTTCCCTCGGAGTAACCAATGAAGGGGAGCGGTGGATTCCATCAGAGTCTCTGGATTCTCGTCTCGCGATAGCGAACGCGCATGATGAACAAGTTTCGGAACATCGAATCCACGGAATTTCATTGGAAATTTCTTGCCTTGATGAAAGCGAAGGGAACTGAAAATTCGATTTGGCGCATTTTATGTATATCAGCGTAGCCTCTGGTAAATGTTCGAGCGTCCACGGCTTCGATAACTCTCAGCGCTGATCAGTTCGGAGAAACCATCATAGGCCGGTGGGGAAGTCGAGTTCCAGGCTCCCGACGTCTCCCTCCGTATCGACATCATCGACTCATCCGTAAATGTCGAGGTCAAGCGTTTTCCGGAGTGTGTCGGGGAGCTTCTTCGATCGATGCTGCCAGTCCCGAAATCCTCTCTGCAGGCCAGCTAGCAGAGAAATTTCTGAGGCTCATCGCCCATCTCGGGGAAATGACATGAATAGCGAGCCGCACGGAATATTTCTCAGCTGCACTTACGTCGGACATTTCCGAGGACGGCCCGGTCAGCGGTCATCGTGTGTGATACTCCAGTTCCTGCGGGAGGGGCGAACAGTTTGAATCCTTTCAGTTTCGATTCTCTCATAGCCGCCGGCGGGCCGAAGGCGAAGGCCATGGGCGAACGCCCGCAGCGAGCGCAGGAAACAACTGGCGCCGTTGCGGGTGCGAAGCAAGATCGGACCGATAATTGTTTCGGATGTCACCAACAGAGAATTCCTGAAATAGCGGAAGAAAAGAGGGCGATGATCATGGCGGTAGAGGCGATGACGACGTCGATGATGATGATGATTCTCCTCTCGACGCTCAAGTCGGGAAATGGAATTTTCTCTCTCGGTCTCTCCTTCTAGTGGGCAAACGGCAAGAGATTTCGGAGATCCGATCGGGGACGCATAGGACCCATTGAGATTCTTTCCCATCGAGGGGCTACGGCTACATTCCCATCGATAGACGGAGTGCGGTGCTAATATTCTCCGGCAAGAATGTGGGGAAGAGGGAAAAAAAAATAAAAACCTCGAGAGCTCTACATATATTTTCCGGGGTGCGGCGAAGTCGACTTTTCCTATGAGTTGTTCCCGGAATTCATCCTCTAGAATTTTTCTTCGCTCGGAATTAGAGTTTCTCGATCGAATCCAAGCGCGCTGAGAACAGCTTGTCCCGGATCAACGTCCGTTCGGGACTTCTCGACTGGTAGCGATCACTTCCGTGGATTGCTCAGACTCTCTTGGCAATATAGTGGCAAACATTAGGACATCCGACCCGGAGCAGTAGAATTGAAAGTGGGGAAATAACTCCAGACGCAGTCACTTTTTGGCAGAATGTCACTACGCGAGACAAATGTCCCTAGCGGTCGGTTCGCGTTCCAGACCGAGTAAAACGATGCAGTCGGTCGTTTGAGATCTGTAGGCGATCACCTCAGTCAGACTCGGTGGCATCGTCCCTCTCCGTGGTGTAGCTGTTTAGTGTTTGTTTTTGAGAGCCCAGAAGAACTTCGGTGAGAGACACCCAGTAGGTATATGAAAATCAGGGAGAAACCCGTCAAAGTCTCCCGACCTGGAAGCCGTCGAGCTTGGGAGGCAGATGTCGCATCTCGCTCTCCCGAGAGGGAAATCGTACGGAATGCAACGGCCATTTCGGACATAGATGAGCTGTGCTTCGGAATATCCAATCACATCGACGGGAGCTTCCGTTTTTTCATGAGTTAGCGAGAATATTGAACATTGCGCGTCCTTCACAGAGACCACAGCCGCCTCTGAGGAGATTCGGCCGAGGAAGTCTTCCTTGCCGCATCCATCACTGATAGTCCGTCCCCAACAGAGCAGCGATAAATGCATGGAACCCTTCCATGCAAGACCAGCCGATCTACCAGCACTGGCATCGCTGCCGGTGCAAGCTCTTCCCAGAGGACCGAGTGAGTCACATGGCCACAGGCGTACATTGCGGATATGACGACGGAGACAATGCTCGCATTCCGTTGCTCTCATATTGCCCTCAGCTGCCTACTGCGGCATCGTTTACCAATGGACTGCCCGCTGATGATTCAGAAGACAGAATCCAAGGCCGCCAGCGTTTTTCAGGCTCTCGTAGGGATCGAAAGCGATTCAGCGGCGGCCAGATCGAGGGCCGCGCAATGCGAAATGTAGAATCGGTTGAAATATTGATGGAAGTTTTTAATTTTTTCTTTCAAATTTTCAGTACGCTTCACGAGAAATACCGATTTGTTTTTTCCCTCCTCCCGGGAGTCGGGCTTCCATGTATTTACTCCAAGTTTAGAAGCGATATTTATTTATCTGGGTGTAATTTTTTTTTCTGGCGAGAGCCGAGGAAATGAGCGTCATGACGAAAATCGATTTCCGCCCCAGGGCGAACCGACAGCTGACGACTTTCGGTTTCTTCCCCACACGATCGTAACCGGTATTGGACCTTGTGCCGCCGAGAGTGTGATGTCAGAATAATTCCAAATTAGATCAAATGAGAAACTCAAACAGTGGCATGTATAGCGAGCCCCGCCATGGAAATGATCCGAGTGAAGAGTTTAGAATTTCCGTCGAGTAGAGTTCTGAACGATGTATGTAATGTAGACGATCCGGAGCTTGCTCGGAGCGATGGCACGCCTCTTTTCTCTCTTTAGATTCCGAGAAGTTTCTGTTTTTCTTTATCTGCGGCTCATTCCGTCGGCATATCGTTGTTCAGCTCGAATTAGCTTCGCGAGACCGGAACTCGAGCGCCCTACAAAAGCTGTTTGTTGGGTCATATCATGCTGAGAGCCTTCCGCGGTCCGATCTAATCATTTTCCGTCGGCGTAGCCGCAGGCATGCATCCTGAAATGGAAGTTTTCCGTGTAAGCCATGGCCTAATTCGCTCAAAGAGAAAAGTCATCACACTCGGAAGTTCAGACTCTCGACTCTACAAACAAGGACCTCCCCCACTCCATGCGACAGGATTTTGCGATCGTGGGTCTGTGATCGAAGACGGTCGCAGAGTTCAGCACAAGTGAGGAAGTCAGGAAGGAGACGGAAGAAGAAAGCAGCTACCCGTGTTTCTAGTCCTCAGAATTACCCCATTTCCCCGTCTCAGACCCCAGTTGGAGTGCAGACGCTCCGCCCCTCTGTTCGAAACTGAAAACAGAAGCGGTGGAGCTCGTAGCAACCTATAAGCTCTACACGGCGAGGCGTCCCGATCCTCTTTCGCGGAAATAAGTTTTTCTAGTTTGTATCAGGAAGCTTCGTCTTGAGCATTAAAGCCTCTCACGCAGTCGATGAGCAGGCGACAGACCGATGTTACAAGTGGCCATCGTACGGCTGGTCTATTGGGGTAAGACCACCCAATTTTGAGAGATCGCACGGTCCGGCGATCGGATCCTCGCAATCGGATGTTCTCTGACTCGGGCCACAGCTCTCGTCGAAGTAGACTGGAGTCTCTCGGATCGGTGTATGGGACAGCATCATCCTGTGGCGGCATCCGACGTGCCGACATCCCAAATGTTCGTCGCTTCCAAGGAATCGGACGGAGTTCATCTAGCACCGCTAAAGGAGTGTTGTGTATGCGGAACAAATCGTCTCGCTCGCATCGACAGCCCACAGCGACGGGCATCTATCCTTGGGAGAAATGGAGGGCCGAAATCTGATCTGTTCGGGTGTCGGCCATCGAGCACTTTCTCACATCCGAGTCTTCATGTGGTCGTTTGCGGATGGGGTATCTTCTGACGAAGATTACCAGAGTTGACAGGCTCGCTTTGTGCTAACTCCGGTGGTCTGATCTTCACTCCGAAGAAAGAGAGATGCGGAGGCTGACAATGGAATGGAAACGCCCAGGGCTCACATGGATCTGCTGCTGCTGCGGATACGACCAACTCGGTTCTCCCCGGAACCGACATAAGCCCTAAAGGACGCACTGCTGTAACTTTATAATCCCCTCATCGTGGAAACCCACACGTTCAGAACGCGACGATTCGAAAATACTGCGACGCCGACGTTTCTAGCCGGCGCGGAGAGGATTCGATATAAATCCGGCTCTGTGATCCCAGCCGAACGGCGCTGCGTCGGCGTCGCTGTGAGCTCGGAGACTATCGGGCCGCCGCATTCTTCCGGGACTTACCACGAGGTAATATTCGAATGACGGGACCTGCCGCATACACCGGTGGCTTTATGCAGATCGTCTGGATTTTCGGAAGAACGCAATCAACGAAATGAGCTACGTTTTGAAAGCTTATTAAAAACCGAATGGGCGTTGTTCAAGTTGAAACTCCGGGTCGAGACCTTCGGCGACGCGCGCTCTGACTGTCGTCGAACAGTGGCCGTTCGGATACAGTGGATACAGACCCTCCAATAATTTGTTCCTTGTGTGTGTATATTTGTTTTGGCGGCTTGCCCCTGCGGCGCCTGTAATGACAACGTACGATAGTGGTGAATGGCTTCCCCCTCATACGCACCGCTACTAGTACTGCTGCTTCTGTCATGTGTTATGGAATGCATTCAGAAATTCCCCCGCGCCCAAGGATTGGTCCAGGCCGTGAGGAGAATCCTCGGCCGGATAGTTTGCCGATATGTGACGCGCCTCGGGCTAGATCCGCACTCTCGAGTCACTTAGGCTGCTTTGCGGTGGCAGCGATGGCTGTTGGTTGGTTGACTGTTGGGTCGTGGTTGGTTGAGGCGGCCTTGCTAAAAAGAACTTTCCTCCGTCGGTCGTCGTGTCACCTCAGGCGAGGCGTGCGCTGCTTATAATTAGGCAACTTTTTAGACCAGCTTTATCCCCTATGCAGGTCTCTTAATTACCCTCGGGAGTTGTTCGATTTTTTGCTCCAGTGGCTATCCTGAGGAGACAGAGAGAGGGAAAGGGGGGCTGGGGAAAGCGATTGTGCGGGTTCTCGGGCGATGAATCCTCAGGGAATCCCCCTTCAGTTTTCCCCCTCTTTGTGGTAGGGACAGTCTCACTCTTCAAAGCAACCTCCTCCTCTTCCTCCGCAGTTTTCGTCACATCACTGTTCGTCCTCTCGACTGCGAATAGATGTGCACGGCCTCTATTGAACGGGTCGGATCTTCGAGCAGATCAGCGCCTCGCTCAAAACGACTGACCAGTTCGCCCGCTCTCAGGAACATGTATACTGCCATGTCTCAAGAATTTCAGCAGAGAGACAACTTAATTAAAATTCTGCATGCCCATCATACGCAGAAGATAGTAACCAGCCAGCCAGCTAGCCTGCCTCGTCTCGACATGGGCACCGCGGCTGCTCTCGAAGGTGAAGTCATTCCAAGAGAAACCTCCACAGCTCCTGAGCGATCCCACCGCATTGCCGTCCCGCACCGCCTGGAAAAACTTCCTAAACGAAGCCTCCGCGGCAAATCACCCACTCCCTCCGCTAATTAGTTGCTGGGTTGTGGCCCCAGGCAATAACGGATTGGAGGAGGCTCTCTCGAGGAGGGAATTCTCGAAAGTGGTGACATCGCGGAAAACCGAGGGCAGCAGAGTTCGCGGAGCCATTTCCCTTGCGGGGCAGAGCTCTAGGGTAAGGAAGTCTCGCATGAGGCTCACAACGCCGAAAGCACACGTCATTACGGAGAAATGGAGATCCGGGAATCGTTTCCGTTTGTCCGGTCATCTCGGGTGTCTATTCTCTCCATCGCCCATCGACGCCGTACTTAGTAATAAACTCCCTTCGGCATCGATCCCAGTAACATACAATGCTCATTTCTGCTGGTCGATGATCGCTCCCGTCCATTGCCCCAATTATTAGAGAACGTTCGAAGTGCTGAGCTCTCAAATATTCAGGTGGCATAATATAGTCTCGTGCGGTGTCATTGAGTCTGAATTGTTGTACGGCGAGATAGCGGGGCCGGTCCCGATGATGCGGCAAGCGACATAAGCTCGCTCTCTCTTTCTTAGTCAGGCTCTCGAGAGCGCGGTGCGAGCGTTCTTCAGAGGAGGACCGCATTCGAGTTTGCTCTAGTAATTCAGCAGTAATGCTCTCAGCCCGATTGGGGGATCTTCCTCCGCGGTTCCCTGACTCTTGCACCTCTCCGCGTGCAATCGAATCGTATCTGTTCGATCGCATGTTAGGCGGCCCGAATAAATCCCACATCAAGAGCTCAGTCGGGATGAGGCAGACGCACAGACCGAGAGGAACGGTCCCGTCCCCTCGACTCGGACACTTGAACCCAACAGCCCCCATGCGGGTACGCAATGCACATTCGATTGCTACGCTCGTCCCGACGGCGTACTCTGTGACGGGACATGAGCAGCATGCAATATTGATTCAGCCATGAATCTGTCCCATCTCTAACGAATCGGCTTTCGGAGGTCCTTGTTGACAAGTCGCGACTAAAACCTGCTCGAGAGCCTAGATTATTTATGCGTGTCGGCTTTATGCGTGCATGCCATCGGGCTGGTGCGCTCAAAATCGTGCTTGCACGCGACAGAGACTTGTCGAAGCAGTCCTTGACTACTTTAGAATCAAGCCTGCGGTTGTTGTCGGATCCTACTCGGCTTGTGTGCTCGCGGTCAATGTCTGGCGGTCGAGACGGCCAACTAATTATATTAGATAGTTGTTTGTGAAAGTTGAAGAGCCGACCAACGCGGTCCGTTCAATGCCCCGCGGTCTTTCTAGTCACGACGTTCCGGTGATATCGCAGCAGAGAGATATCTAATGACGCAACGCCTATGAAAGCAGCTCATGCCGATATGAATATCTCGCAGCTGCAGATATGATCGCCGTCATGTTGGTGCGGATCATAAACACGATTATAGCGAACATAATCACGCGCGTCCGACAGAAAATCGACAGACACACAGACAGAATCATACTCGGGAGCCGCTCGGTGGTCAGACTGTCGACGTGATTTATGGAATTCGACACCCAACTCAAAATGAAAACGACCCCGTGCGATGACGAGCCTTGCGGCCATGGTCCAATTTTAAACAACGAGCGAATTCATCGATCGATTGAACCGAAGGGCTTCCGTGGTAATTTTGTGAAATTGGTCGTCGTGAATAAACTTCGGAATTTCTCGCCGATCTGATTGTGGGCACAAGGCCTGATCCCAGGCTCGTAACGCCAACTACTGTGAGACGCGCTGACGCCGGACTCGGGAGCTGCTCCCAACTTACGCGATCATCAGCATCATCATCCCGCTCCGGAAGTTCCTATGCTAGAGTGTTAGACTGGAATGCCACGTCGGAAAGCTCCGCTTCAGGATCCCTAGCAGGCCCCGAGATCGCGCGAGCGGCACATAACTCTGTTTCCGTGGATAGAGTTGTAACCCGTATGGATGGGGACACGGTTCGAAGACCTCCGAATTAAGATCTCATCGTCGTCGAGAATGAGATAGGGGCAAAAATGGAGACGGATTGAATATCATTCATTACCTAAAGAGCTCTTATTTATAGATCAATGGGCCAGAAAAAAGTGATCAGATCCGCAGTGGTGAATGTACCTTGTGGTACTTTTGATTGAGTGAAGCTTCTCGCCTTGAAAGAGCGACGTTTAGTTCTGGCTCACCCTTGCTGTCGAGTGAGCCGTATTCGCAATCCTGCCCATGCTCCATCGGGACCAAATCGAAACTCTACATGATATCGCTCGCGCTGGTCAATATTCTCCATCCACCAAACGCTGGGAGCGAGGCGAGTCCCTCTCTCCAGTGTCAGAAAAAACTTCCGTGGTGGTTCGAATCGCTACGAGATCCTCAAGGATAAGTTCTTATTGTCCAACGGAGCAATTATCGCGCGATCTTGCGAGAGTTTGAGAATCTTCGCATCCGGTCGAATCTCACCAGCGAAGCACAGCTTCCTCCCACAGAAAAGAAAAACTCTCTCAGTCAGCACTCGATAGCGAAGTAAATCTTCTAACAAATCGATTTATTGAAGCGATGCAGCGACCACTTTACAGCCAGGGACCAAGGTTCAAGTGGTGCCCGGAAGAATTTACAAGACCGACACGTCCGTTCCTGTTTGAAATCAACCAGATTAGCCACAGCAACCCTAACCGGCGGCGAACCGGGCGTTCCCAGAAGACCCCAGGGCATGGCTACAGTTTTTCTCGCTGTAGCTGCCGCTCGCTCCCTCCTCCGTCACCGGCTCTTATGTTGCTGGACGCTAGAGGCCGGCATTTCTGTCGCCATTTGGTGATGTGGCCGAGCCCAATGTTACATACGTTCCATGAACAAGACGCAATGCGTCCCTTAATGCTGCTATCCGGCGAATGAGCCAAGGGAGCTCATCGTGGAGATTACCATCATCGTGGGTATTAGCGTCTGCGATATTTGTCGCTGTGTGTGTCCGCCGGCTCGCTCATTGGTCGTTCCATCCTTGATCTCGTCTGTTCTAGTCTTACTTTCACGCGTCGATCGTGAATTTACGCCTTGGTTGTACATTCACGCGGCGGATTGTCCCGACGGACCATCGACCGACCGATGGATCGAACCGCCGACCGACCGATGGATCGAACCGCCGACCGACGGAAGGACCAGCTGTTCTGAGTGGCTGTCGGTCCCGACCGGCATCCTCGGAGCGGGAGGGGCGTTTGAGAGCGGGAAGATATAACTACGGTGTTTTCGGGGCAAACGCCCCATGAGATTACTTGTTCCCCGTCAGGTTTCGATCTCGCCCCGCCTGTCTTGTCATCTTTCTCGAAGCTTGCCGTCGTTCCTTCAGCACTTGTTCCATCAGGGTGTTACTCTCCGTCCGTCGGCCGGTCGAGGCTGTCCATCGAAAAAAGTCAGTTGTGCTGCACCGAGTACACCCCTCGCGAGAGCCCTATCTCTCTATCGCTGTAGCTATCGGTCAGCTATTTATAGGCGGTGAATAGAATGACAACCAGCAGAAGACAGCCATGGCGATAAGCTCGTGCGTTAGCCTAAGCAAGTCGTCGATCGCTCCACGGGCAGCGAACGATTTACTCGAGGTCGCTAAATGCGTAAATGACACAATGAATAGCGCTCTTTCTTCGGCGCGGGAATTAATCAAAGCATGAATCGGTTGCGAGCTGTCGCTTGCGTCGTCAGGGGCGCGGCGACCGACGCCAGCTTGGACCTGGTCGCAGCTGAGAGACACGGCGATGTCCTAATGACTCAGGAATCAGTAATTCGGCCCATCGGATGGGTCTCCGTGTAGTAAGTGGCCCGGAGGCCTAATGGTTACGATACGGATGGTGGACTACGGGGCACTCCATCAAAATCTAATTTGGAACTTTCCGAGCGAAAGCTTCTCGATCTTCATATATCAGCGGTGAGGTGAAAGATTCCCTTTTCGTACAGGATACTCGATGCCTCGTCGTCTCACTCGAAGAATCCGGCTCTGCTCCATCATCGCTGTATCCCGGGAGCCTCACGTTCCTTAGCGTAGTGGAGGTACCGTGGAATCGCGGAAAATAACAAGATCCAGCCGCTGCGATGCTGCGTTCCCCCGAATGGGTCACTCCTACGATGCAGGAACCGAATCCTCCGAACGTCTTGGGACATCTACTAGGACTCGAGAACGTCTAGCGGTTTCTATTCGCGCTCGTTCGAGCTTCGGCTAGAAATGAGGGGACCACCTCAAGTCGGGCTCGATGACGCGATCCGCGTCAAGGGTGGGGTCGTCGATAATGTGAGGACGCACGGAGAGCTAATGGCAGCGTCTCACAAGCGTGCCAATCCTATGGAGAAAAGTTCACTAGAAATCGTTCCTTCGAGGGCTCGAACTGCCATTACCTCGGGAGGAACGAACTTCAGAAATACTTCATAATGATGCGGTGGCATGTACCCTCTCATGGATATATTCATTGAGTCATCAGAATCGATTCTCGTTCTATGAAACCTCGAGGTTTCCAAGAAACTATTCCCGTGTATCGGAACTTCCGTCCTCAATGCATCTTCCGTGTTCTCGGTCCTCGTCGTTTTCTGCTCTACATATAAGGAGACCGGTCGTGAGCTCAAGCGTCGACGGGGGTCGGCCTTCCCGGACGCAAAATAATCAGAGGAGAATTCGGAAGTGAGATACACTAGGACGAGCACATGCCAGATGAGAGAAATGAAATTCCGAGCGGTCGCATGAAATTCACCCTGTTGATATTTCGCAATCCAATTCGCAACTCGAGACCCGGAGTTCCCGCGATCCCGTGGGAGGGCTCGCTGTGTTTTCAATCGGGAGATCTGCTGATGATCGCCGAGAACAATTTAGACGACCCAGCCTGCGGTTTGCTTTCCTCTCTGGTCGCTGTGTGGTTTTAGAAATTCGCCTTGTCCAGAATCCTGTCCTCCACATTACGAAAACTGTGCGGGTTTGTCAGACGTCAGATCAGCGAGGCAGGGACCTAAGCATCAATGATGGCCATGAGGTTTTCATCCGTGGCGATGATTATAATCGGCCTGGATAACTCATGCGCATCACTTTCGGTGGCTTTCACAGGTCATCTCGAGCTCAGATCTCGAGACGCCCGAGTAGAACGAAAACCCGTAAATCGGATTGATACGTTGAGCGTAAACCTTGGACGCCTGATGCTGCTTCCGGTCGTGTGTGTTCCAAGCCCGATGGATGATTTTCGGGCGCTTGCCCCCGACTCTATCGATCGTGACCAAGGCTCACTCTTGATGTGGACCCAATCGTTCCTGAGGACCGAGGAACGTCCTGATCGTGTTCTCTTCACAATTTTTCTCTCCGAATGCACAGCCGGGGTTAAAATCAGGGACTCGGAATTCTCCAAGGGCTTTCGGACCGAGTGAGGTGCGGGTCTACGTCCGGACAACGACGAGGCCATCACACTGTCCGACTGATGTTTCGAGAGACAGGTTCGGGACAGTTTGTTCATCAGCTCCTTCGGAGACTATTCCGAGATCTGCCCGGAAGCTGAGCTTCATTCTGAGAGAGCCCAGCTCAGCCGCGCAGAGAACGAGATTCCGAGGAGAACTGATGGAAGAGAAATTCGGACGTGAGTTAGTTTCAAATTGGGGAGATAATGCCCAACAAAGGCTTTCCTTCCCCCGGATTTGAGGGGGACTCGAAAAGAAGTCTGATTTTGCTCGGATTCCCTTTGAAATTCAACTTTCGTTCAAGAAGACTTCCGTGATCCGACTCGAATACTCTGACGCAGCGTTTGGCGAGCATCGATTCCTCATAGCTTTGAATCTCGAGAAGCTATTGGAGCTTCTCGCTTTCAATACATCCATGGGATGATTTGATGCATATTTCACCCCGGCTGTATAGAATGGCGCCCGAAGATAGGCGTCCCTGAGCACGATATTCCCAGTGCCGGCTAACCTGTCTGTAGCCGGCGCCGGGACTCACAGATCCCAGAGGGACTGGATTAGCACAAGCGGGAGAAGCGAGGAATAAGTGATGGAGTATCGTTCCTCTTCCGGACCGCGCAAATGAAATCGCCGCGGAGTTGGCGTTCCGGCCGAAACCGAACGGCACCTGGAACTTCGGTCTCTCTAATCATGCGCGCTCCATCAATTAACGATAGCAATCTACCCGCTCGTGCCCGTACAGCTCTCGATGGGTATCGACAGGAAGGTCATGCGGGCGTTTCGGAGAGGCTACACTTCGACGGAGCAACTCTCCGACGAAGTGTTATGTGCATTTTCCCTTTCGTACGACCGTTCGGCTAGCGGAGTTTTAGTTTTGGCCGTCGGCCATCCATGTATACTCGTTTTGTGCTCAAGATATGCATCGGGAGCAGAATAGCCGAAGGCGTCGGCAGAACAGTGGGCTGGACGGTCTGCTGGCAGCCCGCCTGCCTGCCGCTCGACCGGACGGGCGGGCTGATGCTTCGGTCCACCGTACGGGCGCGATGGGTTTCGCATTTGGCAGACGCCGACGGAGGAGCCGATGTCGCCGGCACGTTCATCCGATGTCGTGCTCGCCGTCCTTTCTCCAGGGATCGGGATAGTCTCGCGCAGGCTCGGATCTTATTTTCTCTCGGTCTCTGGAGGAGCCATTCCTATACGAGAGGGTGACTCAAGGATAAAAACCTAAATGACGCTCCTTATTCGCGAGCGAGCAAGAGTCAGACGACTTTCCGCCTCGGGGCCTCCGAGACAGGCGTCCGACGAGTCAGCGACGCGACGTTTCAGAAAACCGGGCCGCAAGTACGTGTGAATCATGAAATGTCGGGAGACTCCGGCGCACCAGTTCCGGGGGCGCCGAACTCAGCCAGGTCCCAGTCGCGGAGAACTTCGGTCCGCTGTCGGCATGTGGCGATCGTCGTGCCTGGCCGATGTTCCACTGCGCGGTGCCCTTCATTTCTGCCGATCATGCACACGACACGATTTGCGAGCACGCGAAGTTTAAGAACCCTTGCGCCGACTCTATGCGTACCCTCATACGCTCACAGATGTGTTGATGGTACGGCGGACGGCCATTCTCTTTACGCTCCTCGCAAACAAGGTCCGCTACGAAACGGCGGACAGCTCGAAACGCAACGTTTGGCGTGGACTAAGAGTATGCCAGACACACAGGCAGGTGACGCGGAATGAGCGGTGCGTAGCTCTGAGTGAGCGACGAACGGCGCAGTAGACACCTTCGGTACGAGAGCTTGATGGGTGGATAAGTGGGTGAGCGATAGTCGTAGGCGCAGCTGCCGCCCGGAGAGAGCTGTTCAGAGTAATTATTCATCAGATAAACGTCCCGGCTCCTAAACCCGCTTGATAAACTGTTGAAAAAGCTCCGGTTCGCTACCTGCTCTGCGCGAGCCTTTCAGACGGATTGGAGGAAAGCTGAGCGAGAGGAGCTCGGCCCTTCGGAAAAGACTGATAAGACTCGACTCGAGAGAACTATGTATATGTTCCGGAATTCAGATGCTGAATCTATCGCATTTAAAGGATATACATATATTCTCAGGAACGTACCCGCGACGAAGGAATACAATATTTGAGTAGTCCTTCCGCGCTGGCGGGAATGGCGCTGCGGACAGTGATTGAGGACCGCTGCATTCGGATGGTTCTCATCCGAGGCAGTTCATTCTGCGATTTCCCTCCGTCTCCCGCGGATTCTGAGTCATTTATCTCGGCGAAAGAAACGAGCGAGTCCACCCGTTTTGCCCTCTCCAATGATGAGCATGGTAATGGGCTGCGACGATTCAAAATTTCGAGCTCTTTCGATTCCTATGGGGAGAATTGGTCGGCTCGGCCAGGAGGTCGAATAACTTCTTCGCTTCAAGGATCCGACGTCCGGCTGTAACTTGACTCGATGTCGCCATGTTGGCCTCTGGGGAGTCGGCTAAATCACACAACGAGTGAGGAATGGGACACGGCTCAGCAAGAAGAACAGTGGAGAAAAATCGCCGGGTGAAAACCCCTCAAGCCACGAGAGGTTCGAGCCTTCGTGCAAATCAACTCTTCCCCGAATCAGTGAGAGGCGAAAGAAGTAGCTCTCTGAAGGAAGGAAGCTCAACTTCGGAGGAAATTCTCTCGTCCGATGAGGGAACGAATCGTTCGTTCTACGATTTCAATCGATTTTGGGAAAGAGGAGTGAGACTTCCACGCGGAGCAACCGACCGAGATCGCAGGACCTCGTCTCGATATCCACCGATTTCTCGCGTTTACTTTGGAGAATTATCCAGGACCGATTCTCCAGACCCTGGGCACCCAACATTCCCCTCCCTGGTCGGCACAGGACCAAAAGAGCGAAAAACGGAGTTTGTTCTGGGAACGGCCGCGCCAGGGAGATTCGAGTTCAGTCGAAACGAATTGGTCGACCGAATAACAGATGTGGCATCGCTACACTCCGTCGGAGTCCTTCTTCACATTTCGAGCGTCTTATTGACTCTCGGGAACCCAGTCGACTCGGACTATTGGATCGCGGCTGCCAGTGTGAGCCTTCGATGTATGCTGACTGAAATAATCGAATACGATTTTGGAGATCCTTTCGACAGGTCTCCTTGCGATGGGAACCTGGAGCCGTTGGAGACGTCGCTGACTTCGGAAAACGAGATGCCAAGGCGCCGAAGGCCTCGAAAACCGATCCTTTGTCACGTGGGGGAGATTGTTCCAATCAGGATCAGCGGGGATTCTGAGAGGCTCCATCCGGTCGCTAGTGAGGGATCTCTGCATTTAGCGTCGACGATGAATTCGATGTGAGTCAAATTCAAAGAAGTTAGGAGACTGAACTTTCGGTGCCTATACATTTGCGCGCGAGTCAACTTGCGCGCAGCGTCGATTTGAGCGCAGGTACAACTAGCGCGCACCTCCAATTTGAGCGCAGCTTCGATCAGCGCGCACCTCCAATTTGAGCGCAGCTCCAATTAGCGCGTACCTCCGAATTGAGCGCGGTACCGATATGAGCGCAGATACGATTTGCGCGCACCGCTGATTTGGCGGATAGATGATTCGTTGAGACTTTCGGAGGATATAGTCAAGAATTAGATGTGAACGCGGGCAGTATGTAGAAGAAGAACAAAACATTAATCATGTGAACTACACACTCCATTCGACTGAACGTCAATTAATTCATTTAGGAAAATTCCGATGATCTGAGTCAGACTATCACAGACTATCGCACAAGCTTTCCTTCTGTCAGGACTAAGACTATTTCAGGACCAAAAGACACATCGATCCTCACAATTTTATATTGTGTGCTATGGCCTTCAAATATTCCAACCTCGGACGATTGGTATAGGATTCGACGACCTCTGCCAGTCGTTTCGTTCGATCTCGATTAAATTCCTCGGTTTGCTGGTACGTCCTTGAGCAAGAGAATTCGTCACCGTGAATTTTGTTTTAGCTTGCTCCACTCTCAGGCATTTCAAAAACTTAGGCAGGGTTGGGTGCTGGGCGCCTGAACTCAGAAAAAATTACCTAAAAGAACTTAATAAACTCAGATCCACCCGCCACGGTATACTCCAACGTTATTGAGTCTGTTGTCACCATCGCGGTTGGCGGGCAGGTAACTTCCCGTTTTTCGCAAGATCATGAGTGCTCATGTCTAGTCTATAGCCGGGAGGTAGCGCAAGATAACAGTTGGTATCACCGTTCAATATGTGATTAGTGTGTTCGAGCTATTCCGAATAAATTAAGTGACGCTCCGTCTTTTTGCTGGCCTTCACATCTAAACCATTTCTCCCCGAAACTCTCAACGAATCATCTATCCGCCAAAGCGCGGTGCGCGCAAATCGTATCTGCGCTCATATCGGTACCGCGCTCAATTCGGAGGTACGCGCTAATCGGAGCTGCGCTCAAATTGGAGGTGCGCGCTGATCGAAGCTGCGCTCAAATTGGAGGTGCGCGCTAGTTGTACCTGCGCTCAAATCGACGCTGCGCGCAAATTGACTTGCGCGCAAGTGTATAGGCACCGAACTTTCGATGAGAGCACGAGGGATTTCATCGGAAGACCTCGTTGGCGTTCCCTCAATATGCCCTCGAAGGCTTCGGATCTCAATTTCGGGTCGATTTCGTGCGCTAGGAGCGCCGCGACCGAGGGCCTTTAGTCGCGGCAAGTTGAAATAACTCATCGGAATGGGGAACGGGAGGAGAGCGTTTACGAATTCCTCTCGAACCATTAAATATATTTTCTCGCCGTCGCAATATCCGTCTGTGCCCCGGCCGGTGTCGATGTTAAATGTTGCCCATCAATGCTTCCCTTGCGGGCAGAAATGCACAGCGAGAATTATTTACACGATTCAACGTTACTTGTATAGACGGCATCGTCTGCAGAACGAGCGCACAAGAAACAAGCACGCTTCGTTCATTAGAAGCTCTTCCTCTCGCCCCGTCAAGACCCAAAGGGCTGCGAACACCGCCGTCTCACACATTCAGCTACGCAGGGAGCCAGTCGGAGACGAGTGAACGATCTATACCCCACAGCCAATACCACGGAAAAACTCTCGTCTCTTTTGCCGTTCGCTTTCGCCTTCTCAAATCCGTCCGGCCACACTTTGCACTAGTTCGCCTTGGCACTGGGCTCAGGCGAGAACGTGGTAAGAATCCGAACTCCTCAGCCGGCATACGAGAGTGTAAAGTGAGAATCGTAGAGTTCCCGTGGTGACCAGAAGACGCCGGGAAACACGGCTCTGCAACTCACAACTCCCCGCGGTGAAACTCTGCCAAAACCCTCCGGGTCAATCACAAATGTTCCGAGAGGGACGAATCTCTTTTTCCGGCTGCTCCTCGGGTGACCTTGCTCATCGGCGATTTTCGCCGGAACATTAGGTCTTCTACGCGAGAGATCTCGCTGCGTTGCTGCTCGAATCGAAAGTATTCGCTGGGTGCTTCGAATTTTTCTCCGAGATCCATCAGGGATCCGATTTTTGGCCGGAGCGGACTACTCACACCCAAAACATGTCCCGCAAGACAAGCCTGCCGACCGTCGACGTCTGTTGGCGATGGCACCATCACAAGCGCTAAGGTGGAAGAACGCGATCGGCGCCTATATTGTTCGCTAAGCACGACTAGACACGAATGGCCACGCCCTGGACGGACGCCCCGGAGACGTTCTGATGCTCGATGCTGAGCTGATTCTCCTGAGGATGTCTCTCGGACTGAGAAGGTCGCGCGAGCGAAGACCCTCATTCTTCCCCCCGCATCACGATTCTCTCTCCTTGATCGTCGCAGTGGTCAGTTGTCACCCGTAAGTCTACGCATGGTCTTTGCATGTCTGTGTGGGTAGGTCCACGACCTTCTCTGAGGATTCGGGTGCGGCGGAACTTGAGGGGAAAGAATCCCACGGCCGAAGGATCGGGATCGTTTAGATCGACGCGTCGACGGAGGAATATCTCCTGAGAGTTTGGCTCCAATGTCTGGAATGCTCCGTAAAAATAAGGATTGAAGTCAAGGTTTGGACTCAGAAATTTTTGAGGACTCGAAACCTATGTATTTCTCATCCTCGAAACGCTGCGAGAGAATACGATGAGGATGTTGAGAGCTATGAGAGACCCATAACGTTCACCGTATTTGCTGGCAGGAGAACAGGTTCTCCCGCACATCGTCCCAAAGGGAGAAGACCATAAACGATCGTTGGAAGGGAGCCTTGAGACAGTGGAAGCTGTCGGAGCTCTGGAAAGTATTGGGGAAACGTGCAAGGACGGACCCTTCCTTCCTATCCGCATTGATTTCGCGCTCCACCGCCGAGCTGTCACTTCAGAAACCTAGCCTCCACACACACTGCAATTCTCCCGCTCCTGAAACTTCGATACACCCTACCGGCTTCCTTCAGGAGCTTGCTTTTTGGCGATCCTCTCTAAGATGAGAAAGTGGATTTCCAGGCGTAGAGCCGCGGACTCCCATTTCGAAGAGCGTTCAGGATCAAGGTTTTCCCAGGAATACTTACTTTTCAGGGGCCGATTCTTACAACTCGAAAAAATCTGCCGTACCATTGCCGAGGTTCCACATAAGGAATAATTAGGATTCGCTCGAATGTCTGAGTGCCTCTCCGCTCAACTCGTGGGATGAGCGAGTGGCTCCCTCCCATACGCCGATTCCAATAATGCTGCATCTTCATTGAAAGACGATGATGAGGGGCGCAGGAACGTTCCTCTGATTATTCCACTAGCAAGCAGACTTGTGCCGTCAGATCAGAGGGTTTCGAAGTTGATCGTGAAACACCTGCTTGAGACGAGAAACACTCACCAAGGTAGAGAGGTAGGATATTTGAGACAGGAGAGCTCCTCCGACTTTATATTCAGTCCGTGATCGTGATTCAGCCTCTTCAATTTGTTTCGAAGCGTAGGTGAGCAACTCCGGACTCGTCGGTGGCCGAGACTGATCGTCCGTCTCGTTCCCGATTTTTTCCCGGCGTCTAATCCAAGGTGATCTCTTGATAGGTGAAACAAAAAGATACATTGCCTCCGAGCGTGTTGCTCACATACAGAATGCAATAAACTCACGTCACGAGGTACCCGCTGAGTTTGTGTGCAACAAAGAGGCAGTCGGAGCTCGAGAACTCAACAGACGGGAATGTCTCTTGTTGATTGCTCGGTGGAGCTTGGTTTGTACGATTGCAGGGTTTGTTCTCGCGAGGAGCGTCGAGCTCTAATGAAAATAAATCGAAGCGTCCTCCCTAAGAATAGAGATCGCGTCCGTCAGGCTGCCACCGTCAGTAGAAACTACTGCGACTTCCGACCAGGAAGAAGAAAAATCACCCACCGAGAAACCACTCACGCTGCTCACAACCAGTCTCTGAGTGAGAGAATGCGGTACGTAGCGATAAGGTCGACAGCCAACTGGCTCTCTAATAAGACGCTCGTCGATTTGTTGAGACTCGACCCGCATCGGACACGGACAGGGATCGTTCCGATTGTGATCTTCGTTCCCGCCGGCCGGTTCCCAACGTATTGGGCACATCTGCTTGTCGAGTGGTCGGTAGAGATGGTTGCCGATTCCAGGTGTCTCATTTCGATGGAAATCGCTTTATTTCGAGCCATTGTCACCTGACGTCCCCGGGCCAACTCGGTGCTCAGGCTTACTCAGTGCCTCTTATTAGTCCTCGCCGTGATCACAGCGAATGCAGGTCTTAATTCTCATACCAGAACGCCGAGAAGCGCCGAATGTGCGACCGATGAAGTCTAATGAAGGAAGACGGCCTTCCCGCTTCTCCGATGGACTCCGAACGAATCTCGCCATACCGGTGGTTGGTCGGTTGAGCCAGCCCTGGTCGGAGCGGTCTCCACCGTAACCGATACCGTCGTCGACGTCGTAATGAGCCAACCAACCGTCGTCGCCACCATCTTCGAGGTGCCTCGGCGGATTCATCAATTCGACTGATGGATGATCCCGCCCACGCATTAGTCGGAGCAGTTCCGCAGACAAGGTGCACGGATTCCGGTCCGGATTCGCTCCCCCCGAGAATTCACGCGATCAGGAAGCCACGTCGAGTTTGAATCGCGAACGAGACGTCTCGGGCGCCGGTGCAGCGCAGCGCTTCATTGAAAAATCTCCGTTAGGACAGTCCTGAAATATTGGCTTGACTAGCCGTCACGATTTTTACGGCAGACGGAGGGAAAAACTCCCTGTCTCCGAATACTTCTCCGGTAGTCGGCAGTCATTTCAATAATGTATTCAAGAGATACAGGAAAAGGAGAAGCGGAGCTGTTCTACCGAATCGACTGCACATTCACCGGTCCCGAGCTCGACTGATGTGGTTGCTATTTTCTTCACAAACTCTCCGTAGAGCAGGCTTTTCAGAAGATTCACTTGAATGAGTTGGAATGAATTAAGGCGTCGTCTTGGGCCTCTGCCAGCTTTCCCCTTCTTCGACCAGTCACTCCGCCGCTAGTCTCCGGCTCCTGACAGACAGGCACGCAGCAGACGGGTGCTCGACTGACAAGTCGAGCGGCGGAACTAACTCAGCGAGAAGCGGACGAAAACGCGTAGGATGCTCGGCCGGCGGCGACGGGCACGCAGCGGGTCGGCTATCCGTCTGGACGAGCGACCACTTCAGGAACTCCTCGGACGTCGTCGGCGACCCTGGGGTCCTTTTCCTCCGAGAACCGGTCTCAGCTAGTTTGCGAACCAGCTCCCGCCGTCGGTCGGGATCGATCGCTACGCCAGTACGGCTAACGCACGAAGAGATAGCTTGTGCCTGTTCGCTTGGCCAACCAGCCAGCCAGCTAGCGGTCTCAAGGGTGAACGCCATTGGAGGAGCATCAGCGCTAGATGAAGACGCATCGGGCTAGAGACAGTTTGTCGGCTCGGATGACTGACCCTTTTTCCTAACCGTCCTCGAGCATTACTCTGATGGGAGTATCCACCGAGGAAAAGTCCACACAAGGAGAGTCGTCGAGGTGAACCAGCTGAACAATTCATCCATCCGCGCAAGTGTCGACCGATGGATCAATCGAGTTGAGCACACCGGAGATCAAACCCCAGACGCGTGACTCTCCGCCGGAGCCAGTTGAAAGGATTGGCCGACTACGGACGGGAATAGAGGGACCAGAGATAATCCGGGACTTCCCTCGATCCCTCACAATCGCCGGGTCTTATCTTTGTTCTTGCGGGGGGTTATCGGTCGGCGCCGCGAGTCTCTCCCAGACCCGCCCGTTGACGTCGACATATCAATGGGACATGGGTCGAGCATCTGGCGGAGACGCGTAACCCGCTCGTCGCTCGTCCGCCCGCCCGGCTGCTCGCTCGTCTGTCCGCCTGCTGGTTCGCTTGTCCAACGGCACGCTCTGAGACGGGTTAAGGGAAAGTTCTTTCTTCAGTTCTCCTCTCGGTCGCAGACTGATCCGCCGGACGAGCGCATATGCAAAGTGAACGCAAAGGAGCACGAGAACAGTAAGTGGTGATAGCGTATCGGGACGCGAGGAATGCTCATGGGTCTATTTCTTGCTCCGGACGAAATGCAGATGTCCTATAGCGGCATAATGGGAGTCGCTGGGAGCTGCGCTCACTTTCCCATGTTAGTGAATCCGGCCTTACCTGACGGCTCGGCCTTCGCCTCAATACTGAAACGCGTCTTGCAGTGAGGGCCCGCTGACGCGGAGCCTACATAGTTCCTCTGGTGCATGCAAAGGGGTGCGAACTTCGTCGTTGGACACTTACTCGACTCGTGAGAGGCTGGCTTGTCGGGAAATGAGCCCGGATGATTTATTGGAATATCGATTGCCTCTAATAGATACCACCGACGGGGCTCCCACCACGGATAGGACTGACGAGGATGACGACAACGACGGAAATCCTTATTCCCTCCACTATGCAGCCTCAAGTTCACATTTCGCCGTTTCGGGCCCTAGGACTGGGAACCGATAGGGACAAACCGTCGACTCAAGCATAAGCTCGATTCTCTTTAATTAGGGAGCCTCTCGATCCGGGAGCGGAGCTTTTACCATATGGTTCCGATTGGAGCGAAGAGGAACACAGCGATATTTTTATAGTCTCGAAAAGCAGCTCCTATCGGGCCGTGGGACTATGGAAGGCACTCAGCGAAGGACGAAGTATTAGGCAGTCGGGAACACAAACACCCGAAAGGCTTACTGTAGGAACGTGGACTCAAAGCTGTCTGTTGACCTATCGCTCAGCGATTCCCCGGAGAGAATCGGGAGTTCTTCCGGCCGCGATGACGCCAACAGTCGAGGACACAGAGAACCGACGAAGGAAGAAAACCGAGCATAACCCTCACAAAGCTCGGTGATCGTCTACGATGTCTTTGGTGCGAAACAAGTGTGTGCTGCGGCTGATGTTCGAAGCGGCTTTTAGTGCGGGACGGATCCAATCTCAACGGCACTAGCGCGAAACAAGAGGAACGGTGCAGATGGAAACGAAACCGTCGTCGGCGACAACGACTCCCAGATCTTCCAAGGGAGGGAGCTTTGTTTTTTTATGTCTGTCTGATGCTTTGTGTACAAGACTGTTGTGAATGAATACAAGAACAGCTCGGCGACATACAGCAGGTTTTCCCGCATCTGGCTCCCTCCAAGTTCCGCTTGGAGATTGGAGAGGGAGAACACATTGTTTTAATTCCTTATCCTGCTCAGCACACACCCATAGATTGAATCGTTCGCGGGCGATCCCGCATTAGGCGGGATGGAATTCCATTGCAGGCTCATTGCTGACCTCAGCGGGAGTCTCTGGGGATTCGAACGGATCCGGAACCAGCGATTCAGACTTGGCCGGAACATGTGGATTCCGAATATCGGGAATAGATCTGACTCCGTTTCGAGTTCCACTACGCTCCGAAATATTCTCGCGATCCACTTTCTGCTCCGAGAAGCCCTTCACCTACAAGAGACTCCATCGCGTCTACATTCGAATTTGAATGGGTAATTGAAGTGCCCCCCTAATTCTTTAAGACTAGCTCGCATTTGAAGTCAAAGCATTCTTACCTTCGGATAGTTCCGAAATGCGGCGGGAGATCGCCCTCCTCGCGGGAGGCGTCTGGCTCGATACCGACGACCCCTGAAACCTAAGAAGCTATTTTCGGTCGCGGAAACTCCTACCCCAGCCCTCTTCCCCGTCCCACCGACTTTTGACCTTTCCGATCCCTGAATCAGCTCGAGCGGATCCCGTGTCCAATGTCTCGAAATCTCGAAATTAGTTTCTTCTCTCATCCTCGTGCCGGAACGATTCGCTTCATACACGGATCGACAAAACGAGTCGCCGAGAGCTATCGCGACGCATGCGTCGGACGCCGTGGCCTTTTCAGGCGTGATCGGGTCCCCTTTAGCAACAATTCATCTATCGATGCTTCCATGCAAGCCTGGAAGTTTGGCAGCCGGAAAAAACGAGTAACATCTGGCCTGTTCATTGAAGCTCGTCTTCCGACTTTTGTGCGCTTCCTTCCGCTCCTATTCGTGCTTGTTCTTTCATGGAAAGTTGACAGCCGCCGTCGCCGCCGCAACAATAACGAAAATTGTTTGACGTCGCCGAGCAAGCGAACGCAGTACGCGTAAAGCACATCGCGGCCTTGTGGAGTCGTCGCCTGTTGTTTCCCATTCCAGCAGCCCCGCCAGTACATTGTCGACTTCAAAGGAGAGAAAAGAAAGAAGATATCAATGAACGCAGTTCAAATTGCTCGTATCCTCTGACTACCATGCTGCATCGGCCCGGAGTCGGTCAAACATGGTCGCCGACTCCGGCGTCGATTACGAAAAACATCTGAGTTCGAACGTCTTCTCGTGGGAGATGCAGTATGTATTCTTGCTCGATCTGGAGTATCCCTCTTCAGCAATGGCGCGTGGCACGACCGCTCCCGTCTGTGCTTATCTGCTCAGCTTCATCTCGAGACACACTTGACAGGCTGCAGCCGACGAGTTGAGAGTCAGTCCGACGCCCGTCAACGCACTCGGCGCATCTGCCACTCTGCCATTTTGCGAGATAGAACAAGCGACGACGTCGACGTCAGCCGGGACAATCAATTTCAGACTTCCGGCTGCTAGGTTATTGCGTGGCTCGTAGCTGAGGGCTCTCTAAGACGAGATGATGTCACTTCACAATGTGTGTTCCGGGTCGAGCTATCGGTCGGTGTCACTGTCGTGGATATGTTAGTCCGAGGCTGTTGACTTGCCGAGATCGGCGGTCGCGCTGACGGTGGCTTCCTTGAAGGCGAGCAGCGACAAGGATCCTGCAGGCCGCTGCATAAACATCAATTTCCTTGGTTTAAGGCTTCTTCGGGAGCCGGCCAATCACAGCGAACCCTTCCAAAATCACTCAGACTGATGTCATTGGCATGTTCCGCGCGGTTCGCCCGTGTAAATATTCGTGGTTTCGAGAATGCTTCAAATCGGAACCCTTGGTCGACTGATTCCGTCCTCAGAACGATCTCTCCATATAGGAAACTGACCACCATTATCGAACCCGTTCATTCGAAATTTGCGGGGAGGTCCTGCAACCGATCTCTTGTGAGCTTAACTCTCGCAAATGGTCACTGCCGACGAGAACTAGCGAAGCCGAAATCCTCGGGGGGCCATCGACTTCTCGTAAGGATCGAGACCGTTCCTCTTATGCAAGCCGTAATACAAAGGTCCGACTCGCGTAAAACGGCTTCCTTGGAGATGCCGATGGCTTCAGGGAGCGGAGGCGGCCCCGAATTCATAGTGAGCACGTATGAGGGACGTGGGTCGCGAGACTCACCTGCCTAATTGTTCACATGATTAATCCATGCGATTATCTTGTTAAGCGAAATCTACGAGCCGTACCCTCTAGAGGCATGTTTTCTATCCACTGGAGCTGCTACCTTCCAACTTTTTTCGCTCGTGTGTTATCCTTCAGGGAGCACTCCGGCCTGTCTCTTCTCAGGAAATGCGTAGGTACTGCTCGAGACATCATGCAAGGGCGTGCCATTGCCTTCTGCGGAGAACGTCTCTCGAATGGTTTCTCTCTCTTCTCCTGCAGTAGGAGCTCTCGAAGCGATCGACACCCGCCCGAATAGGTCTGCTAAAAGGCGACGAGCAATCTTATGACGCAAGAGAAGAACAACAAGCGACCCAATCGACGCTCCACCAAGGGCAAACAATCGAGGCCGGGAGGACGTCGGTCTCGCTGTAGCGACTCCGTGCCCTATTTGTGCGTTAGTACTCGTTCGTTCGTATGTATTCGTATGAGTGTATTCTAATAATGCTTGCTTGCTTGCTCAACGCCCGTCACTGTTTGTATTGTCTTTGTCCTCGGAGCAAGGGAGGAATCCGACGCCACCACGCCGCCTTTCCCCCTCATTTCCCCCATACTCGGTCACGGTGGCCGACAATGCCGCGCGAGCGTTCTGAATAATGGCGCGTCGTTCGTCATCTCAGCCCACGCTTGAATAGCGGTCTCTGTTGCCCTTTTCGTAGGCCTCGACAAGGCGTACCCGGAGCCACCCTGGAAAAACGCCATCCGCACACATCCGCGGGCATTGATACTTCGACAAAGGAACGTCGGAGAAAAGAAATAAAAGTAGGCGACGTCACCCACAGCTGCAGCAATCGATGCGACCGAGCTGAGTCATGGAGTAGACCCGGAAAGCTACTGAGTGAGTTGGGTGATATGCCTAGAGACAAACGGGCTTCAAAGGGTCATCGTTCCCTTCCGTCGCGGGAGTTTTCTCTCCAGTTGCGGCGAATCTGGCCCGTCCAGGATCTCGAGTTGCCGAGGACCTCCATCCCCTTATACGCGAGGAGGAAAATATTCTGCCGCGTAGGCTCTACGGGAGACTCCATAAAAGAAGCCGTCACGGATCTCGCGGTGAGATCGGCAGCTTTGCCATGTGTCTCGCTCCTGATTCGGCAAAGGTTATTTTCTCCGAAGTCGACGCTCGGCGAGACTGTCGACTCCCGTCAAATTCACAGTCAAGCCGATACCTGGATCACGGATTGATATCGACGGGGAGAATATCCTCTCGAACATCGTAAAATCAGAGAGTCCACAGAAAGTTCCGCTCCGTTCTCTGTCGCAGGTTAGACCTTCGGAGAGACCTGAGGCGGCGAAGGGCGACGAGTGTGTCCTGGAAGAAAATTACACACGATTCGAAGGCTTCAATTTCGGAGTCATCATTGTGTTTCTCCGAGTAGGCGACCGGCAAGTCGACGGTAGCAATTTCCGGACCCGAAATAGAAAGTGGGAATTTTCAAAAATAGTAGGTGACGCGTCATAGAAGTCCGCAGGATCTGTTCGAAGAGGTCCTGTCGCGATGCGATTGATGGCACCCCATTCGATTCCGACTGCGCGACTCGCAAGCGAAGCGTGTCCATTCTGAACCGCTATATCGGTGAGTTGAAGAATATATCCGTGAATTGGAGAAATGATAAAGTATGCTAGTATATCGCTCAAGTATCTGTCTGAGTATCGCATCCGGAACCCGACCCGCTCAGCATTCAGTTGAATTACCGAATAACTTCAGGCTATGGCCAATTCCTGAGTGAGCCAGCGAGGCGGCACAGCGGCCGTCCGGCGATATGTACATGAAGCATGGGCAAGAACATGGTTTCAAACATGAGAACTCCATCGCGAGTATGTTCACTCTGCCATGCGAGGGCCAAGCGAAAGGTCAGTATATTTAGTGCATCATACCGCAATCCGGAGCCTGACCTCGAAAAAATACATAAGTAAGTCAGACTGAGGAAACGATGAATCTGCGCGGCTTAATGTCGGCTTGTAGGTCAAGACGCAATCGGAGGCCGGCAATTGTTCATTCAGTGTGTCGAGCCTCAGGGACGGAGCGTAAGGAACGTGGAAAGCCGGCTGATCGACATGTAGGTAGCGCGCGGTCGCTATCGCCGAAACGCCGAACGAGTATCCTCATCTAGGGCTCTGAACGACTAGAAGTGAGCTCCGAAAGCGCGGAACCGAACGGAGAGTCTATCATCAGAGCCCCCAGCGGGACAGGGTTTGTCATCGGGGACTCCACGGAGAATCGCGTAGCGGCTGGCTTCATGCGGCGGAATAGAGGAAACGTCTATGTCGTCTATGATGTTCTTCCGGTTCCAGAGCTCATTTAGAGCAGATTTGTTCCTGGCGTTCGTGTCGACGGCGACGTCCACATCAGCAGAAGCAGCAGCTCAATCAACTGGTTTTTGCAACAGCTCCTCCGGATGACCTGCGTGGAACATTAGCGCCGCGTTCGGAAGTCCGGCAGATTGTAAAGATTTTGGCAGTTGCGCTACTAAACTTCACCCCAGGGACCCAAAAGCGCAAAAGAATAGCGGTCAGATCGTTATGAAGAATTCTGGCGTCCAAATATTTCAGTTTGCGATGTGAATATCCCCGGACCCTGGTACGTGACCTTTGTGTACGACGTGTTCATCGATTACTTTTGATTGCGCATTTTATTTCAACCTTCGAGCTTTGACTCGCATTTAGGAGATGATTGTTTGGCGGAGAGCCCTCACTAGGGGCAGTAACAGGGCTTGGCCGCTCTCCAAAACTATACCACTATGTCCGCTCAGATCAGAAGGCGTCTCCTCAGCCAGCCAGATGATTCATGGGAAAGGAGACGCTCGGAATTCCGCAATCGGAAAGCGCAGCGCGTGGCATCGGTAGCGAGATTCCTCCCGCGGCCAAGTCAGCATTGGCTCCGTACGTCTTCATATGTCTCTGTTGTTGCCGGGCAAATCCTCCTGGGAAACCGCCATTCGGTTCCTATCGAGACGGAATACATGAAGCTTGGCGACGGTTTCAAGATAGACGGGGAAAAACTGTCCTGACGCTTTTCAATTCGGTCGCGGCTCAGGTTGCGGGCAGTCGAAAGATCTCATCTCGTTCTCGAGAAGCTTTGTCTCGGGCCGTGCACATTGATCGAGCTCTCGACATACGATCGTTGCGGCGCGCGTACTGTGGAATTTCTAAAGCCTGCGCTCGCCGCTATCCAACCCCGAGAGAGGGTTTTCCGTCAAAATCGCTTTCGTACGTGATACCGATAGCGCTCCATCGAGCTTTAGTGAACGAGCCACGGTCGCGGCACGATTTGAAAATTTAGAAAGCTATGTCAGCGAGTCACGGTTCTGTCACGACCGCGGGGAGTCCCAGATTCGCGATAGTGTCTCTATCGTTAGCTCAGGGACGACGAGCCACCGCGGTCACGGGCCTGATGTCCTTGACTTAAGAGGCGAAGCGAGTATCTTCGATGCAGATCAGGGGCTTCCGAGGACTTCCAATCGAAGGGGGCATACCCGCATAACGTTGGAGCGTCACAGCGTTTTTCGAAAAAAAGTAGCATGTGAAAGCTCTCGGTGGAAGCTCGACCAATCGACCCAGCACAGGTGAGAGAGAGCATAGCCGCAACGTATATCCCAAACAGGGGATTCAGATAATTTCCGATTGTAACGAACCGCAGCTGAGCACTCTTGGGGATCCAAATTCTCACCGAACAGGAGCGAGTTAATCGATTTCGAACGCTATTTCGGCAACTCATACCACTCGGTCGATTGGACTTTGTTCGTTTAATACAGATCTCGTGAAGGTCGCCGTTCGGAACTTCACAATCTGATCGAAGACAACGCTCGAATGAGCCCGTGGTAGCGGACCGTCGGATAGATTCCACTTTCTTGAAGCCTCAGCTCGGACGAGAGGAGCCGTTTCACCCGATACCTGAAAGTGGATATTCTTCGAAATTCTTTGTTCCACACCGTCCCAAACTCGATTGATTCGAGCGAGTCTCTCGAAACGCCGAGTATCCGGTAATCAGATCAAGCCGAATCTAATGAACACGTTCCACGCCTTCGAAGAATTCAGCGAAGGAATCGCAGGCCAGCGACGACGCGATACTTCACGGAAGGCTGCTCGTTCTCCTCGGAGAAAAATTATCCACGATCACGGATTCCGCTGCTTGCAGATTGTCTCGCCTGCCGCGTTCAGGGTTCAAAGAGGAGAATGAGCCCGAGCAAGGACTTGGGAGAAATGGCACAAACTCCCTCCGCCCGGCGGACGTGGAATTCCAGCTGTCGGCATGCGAGAGCTTGAGGGGGGGAATTTTCGGCTTTCCTCGTGAAAAAAAAAAATATTGCACCTGAAGCACGAGCTGTTCTTGATTCGCCGGCGCAAGCCACCCTCCTCTGTACCTCACTATTCCGCTCTTGAAACAGTTCCAGAATTTCCTTGGGATCGCGCGACGCCCATCAATTATCATCTTCATCATTTTAAGACGATGGGTCCATGAATGCTTCTTCGAAAGAGGAAGTATGAGAGTACGTATGGGGATCCAATCCCTCCAAGAATCGATACGGCGGCCTACAGCGTGATTCCTCATCTGCAGACGTAAACAAGACTTCACCCATCTTCCGAAAAGCGTGTTCGATTCGACACCCACATGGAACTGAAGTCCGCTGTTGCGAGATCGGAGCGCAAGATGCCTGACAACTCAACCTAGGCGGATATCAGCACCGGAACATTCCCAGCCGATTGCGTGAGTCGCTCAGCAGCAAAACACCCACGCGTCGTCGAACCGCCGGTTCTCCTCCCATCATCATGAGTAACCATGGCCCGCGATTCTCGCGAAAGCTTCCCGCACGCAGTTTCTGCAGTAGTCGGCTATGTTCGGTTGTCAGTGACCTCCTGTGAATTTTCATACGATCGACTGCTCCGAGCTTGGATGGCTCGCGCCTGCAAATAGTTTCGATTATTGTCGTCTGCACCTGGAGAAAAGTTTGCGCTTTTCCCGCCTACGCCTCGAGAGGGATGGTACTCGCTCATCGTGAGTTCGAGGGAATTTCCTCCAAATCCATACCATATATAAACGCCGCGCGTCTGTCACGTTGGGGTCTATGGCAGCTACCCGAAGGAGGGGTGCGATCGGTACCAAATTTCGACAAGGCATCCGAGCGCTCTCCATTGCCCCTCAGGCCAAATTTGGTTCTGAGGGGTTGCATCTCAGTGCCAGAATTCGCCCTCAGAAGTGCGGAACATGACGTCATCGAGTCCCCCTCGCCACACCACAGTGCTGCCGAGAGCGTTTCCCTTCCCACCCATGACTCGCCGCCGCGGCCAAAACCGTCGCAGATTCGCGCACTCAAGAATGACCGCGAGCATATTCCGTCGCCGCGGCAAAATGCGTCGTTTTTTCAAGCTTCCGCCGCCGCGCACTCAGGGCTCACCGCGGATGACCGCGAAGCATGTGGTTCCTACCATATTTTCCCTAGACATTCTCCTTTGTATATCGTCCGCTCGCCGGGCATCCTCTATTACTTTTTCTTTTTACTTTTTACTTTCCTTTAGGAAAGCTCCCAAGTTTCTGATCGTTTCAACACGCAGTCAGAGCGCATATTCGAGGCCTAAATAAACTCCTAACGGTTAATCGAGCTCCTCCGACTCCAAGGATATTTTACTGTTCAGTATACCCTAAGGCAGTGGTTCTCAAACTGGGTTCCACGGACCGATTCCGGGGTTCCACAGGCATCTGTCTCGTGGAACCCCAGGGTTCCGCGAGCACTTTTGGCAGTTTCGGTAGCATTCAGAGAAGTCGCCATGAAGCATCTGATCCTTCGAATTCGCAGCCTTCAGGAGATTATCTCCGTTACCGGATCCACACCGGGCTCGAGACTCCTTTTCAGAACTCAGTTAACCGGTCGTGGCCCGAATCAAGTCTCCCAGCGAGTCTCGCGTTCTTTCACAAATGACGTGGTGCGTTGGGTTCTTAGGCTCGCGGCTTCGACGACCCGTCCGAATCAGCTGCTCGACTGTGATCCATTCGCTAAATGTTTTCATCCGTTCCAAACGGACTTCGCTTCCTGTGGATCTTGGAAAAATGATTCGATGGCTCGCGACAGGATCGTGCTTGAGATTGCCAGGTCTCGGATCGGCTCAAAACACAATCGAGCTGTCGACGCACGAATCCAGCCTCTCGGAAGAAGAACGAGCGCCGACTGAGCCGCCGAGATTGCATCGAGAATACAGGGTCATCCGTCGCATTGATGTGTTCCGTTGCCAGGACAAAATTATCAGACAGGATATTCATACACTGCATAACATAAATCAGCTCCAGACGTTGACGAGTAATGAAGTTAGGAATTGTCTTTCTCCCGGGCAGTCTTGAATAATCACCGAGGGAAAATATTTTTCTTCGGGGTTTCGCGCAGGGTTCCATGGCCCATTCGAATCTTGAGTCGGGGTTACACCAGGGGTTCCACGGGTTTTTGCGTTTTTTTGGGGGTTCCGCGGGAAAAAAGTTCGAGAACCCCTGCCCTAAGGTGTCTGTCTTGAGAATATTTTTCTGTTCCGTGTTCCTCGAGAAGTTTGTGTTTCACAATGGATTCAGCGATTGAAGAACCGATCGCCCCTCGAACTCGCTCAGGTTCAAGATCTTTTCCGACGCAGGGAGCATTAAGGCAACGTCAACACAGAGGTACACTATTAGCGGAGAACCGTGAACGGATTCGCGAAGCTGATCGCATGCAACATCGACAGAGAAGACGTCAGAAGGGTAGAAGGGCACAGCAGCGGGCTCTCGAGGCGATCTCCGTCAATCGCCCTCCCTGCTGGAAGTAATCGCCCTACGCAACGTGTTCCGAAGTTCTCTGTTGACTTCCTCCGAGTGTCCGAATGTTCAATGCTTCACTGTCACCGAGACTGTGACACCGGGAGCAATGTATGCGCCAGCAGCGCATCGATCCAGCGTTAGGCGCGCCCGGAGGGCGCGCCGAACGCTGGTAATTGATAACCGTAGCTCTGATATGATGGCGGAGAACGCACTCGTGACATCGTCCAGGCGACGCGACGTCAGAATTCAGAGATCTTTGCTGCGCGTCTCCTCGAAATCGACGTTCCGGCTCCCTTAGCGATTTTTCGCGACTTCGAGAATACAGCTCCGCCAACCATTCGGGATCTATTTTCTCGGGGCGCCACCATGCTCCGTGGAGGATTCCGAGGCGAAATAAGAGGAACAAGTAATGGATTTGTCGCACGCAGTTTCCGAGTCTTTCTTTGCAAACAATGTTCATCGAGGCATCTCTTCAGGCTTCTGGAGATGTCCGGCATTCATCCATGCTTGGCGAAGGGTCCCTGAGACGAGAAGTATATCGCGCTCCATCAATGATATTGCTTCCGTTGATCTCTAGACGTGGCGCTCTACTCATTCGCGGCCTGGTCTGTGGGTAGAACCGTACCACGTCGAATCTCTCGGCAAAAGTTTCAGACGATTTGAGCCGAAACAGAAGAATTTTCGAGCTCCACCCAGGGAAATGCTTGCCCTATCCGGCGTGATGCAGCCCGGAAGACAGACACGGGAGCAACCAGTGGAAAAAAGATTTCAAAAGTTCAGCGGGCACCGGTAGAGGGAGAGTTGAGGACGCTGTACGCCGAAGTGGAGGTAGCGGTGATATCCAAGGAAGAGGCGTCAAAAACGTCTGCGGATGCTGTATCCTTGAGGCGATACGGCTCCTTTTCGGATTCGGCCCTGAGTATCATTTGATAGGTTCCTTCGCCCTTATCGAGCAATCTCTATCTTCCTCAAGTCCGAGGGCCGAGATCGCTCGTCTCGTGCTTGTAAATCTCCTCGGATGAGCCGGAGGCGTGGGATTGAGCTCATCGTTCTCCGAATAGGAACTAGATTCAAGGAGTCTCTCGACCGACGGAACCTGACACTCCCAGCTTGAATCTGGGGGAGCCATACGGGAATCCGTCCCGATAATTACCGCTCCACTCGTGAAGATTACATTGCTAATGACGCGACTAATATGTGTATGTATATGTGGAGTCTATCATTGGCTAGCCTACCGGAATCCCAGGGCTTGTACGGAGAATCAATTGCGGCATGGATATGACATATATTGTGATACCTAATCATAGCTCTCATTAGGCATCAGTGTCATCCGTGATGACTCATCAGTATACACCAATCACAATCGTCCCGATGATGATCTCGGTCGTAGATATGTTGATCGGAGTCTGCACTCTTCTCGACGTCGAGCACGGAAAAAGATCGCATCACCCGGTCGACGGAATTGTTATTCCTCCAGCTTACAACTCCAATGATTCCCGTGAAGCTGAATAAATATAGTGCTAGCATGTCCAGATTGTTAACGAACCTCTCACGGTGTCTCCCATGTTCCAATGATGGCTCCTCCAAAAGCCCTCCGTAGTTTTCTGAGCTTCGGTGCGACGGTGTCTCTGATTGCTGCAATAGGAATTTTTGCGCTCTGAGTTTCCGCTTCTGCCTCCAGACTCGGTGAGTAGGCGTGCAGGTGAGAGGAACGACCTTTGTCGCAGCGACGGAAGAGCGCATTGAGATGAATCCATTTTCCTTCGTCTGGGCTTCGACTGGAATTGCTTCTTCTCTCTTTGGCCGCCTTGTCGTTTTTCTTGTCATAGTGGAGGCAACGACCTTGAGGCAGAAAACTGTGGCTACGGGGACTGAAACGCCTTGCACAAAAGCTCGTGTCTCAGGCTTGATTTCGCTCCTCGAGCCAGCCGGATCTTGCAGTGTTCCAGTCCGCGCTGGCGATCGATCGTTTGTTGCTTGTGGGAGTGCCTTATCGTCCTGTGCTGTTTTCGGGAGTGCTCCGAAACGGGTTTTATTCCATGAATCCTCCCGGGTGAGCTTCTTCTTGAAGGATTTAGGGCTTTGTGAGGGGGATATCATCCGGTGTACGTTCACTGACCACCTGACACCCCCGCTTTCAATGCTGCGACTTGACGAGAATATCTCCGGGACTTCCTTCGGTTACTCGGAGACTGTCCACGGGGTGTTCTGTGGAGGTATTCTGCGAATCTCCTGCAGGGGGCTCATCTGCGGTGATTTTTTTCTAGGAGCCTCTGCGGAAACTCCCTCTCGTGCATGCCGCCAACCTAAGCTGCTCTCTCATGGCCATCGGAAACCGATTCTCAGCCGACGTCAGAAATTTCCTACGTTTCACTTGTACGATGCTTAGGACCTCATGAATTTTTAGAGTGTTGGAAAAAAGTCGGAGGTCCATTATAAACATTCGCGATACGGCGATTAGTATGAAAGAAGCAAGCGAGCTAGCATGGTGGAAAAACAAAGGTGTTGGAACGTGAAAGCACACTGGGTCACTGAAGTAGGTAATGGAAGCGCCGCGCCGCCGAGGCGATCCCTTCTCGAGCAAGCTTCGACGGATCCGCACAAAGTACGGGCTCGGTCCCATTATTCCGCATTCGTAACACAGTTATGATTTCAATCGCACTAAACCTTCCATGAAATACACTGAGGAGGGGGTCTCACTCCTGTCCAGCCCCCAACCGGTAGGGTGATACAAGTCCTGTTGGTGCGATGAAAATAATAAAGACCTCCGTCTCCGCATAACGTTCGGCATTCGCGACGATCTCGTCGGTCTACGCTGGGCCCCTTGAAAAACGGCGGCTCTGGCTAAACATGAGACGTCTTCGAGGGATCGCATGGGAGAGCAGTCAAGAACTGCGAGAAATTCGTGGTTGACCGTAAAGCCCCGTCACGGCTGCGGGAGAGACGTGATTTCGAGACGTCGAAACGGGTAGTAATCGTGAAGGCTCGAGAAGCAAAACGGTACGCAGCAACCTCGGAGCCTAATGCAAATCGAATCAGTTGACTTTTGGAAATCGGAAATCGTTCCTTTCGGATGATGTCTGCCCCGGGATATGCAGGCTTCTGACGAAGACATTTTCCGTCATCAGATTCGGCGCACGCGCCCGTCCATTTAGCGTATTCGTCCGACATTACTTCGTTCCTCGCATATCAAGCGGAGTTTTCCAGTCGGTTCACCGAAGAAGGAAACGCTTCACGGAGACTAGTCCTCTATGGAGCTAGAGCGAGTGTTTTCGTGGCTTTGGGATCTACCGCTAAGTTCTTCCGACGGAGAGAAAATCGTAGACATCCAAGTACCGACTCGAGAAGAGACTCGAAGCGACATATCGAGAGGAGCTCACGGGATGGGATCCTGATGACAGCTTGAGAAGTACTCGATTGCGGACGCGGAGAGCGACCGAGAAGTCTGACAGGAGAAGCTCTCGAACTCATGTGTATAGGCGGGAGACAAGTTTGAAGGCTTGGCCTGCTTTGCATTGTGCGCTTCAGCGCCGGCCGTTGCTTTTGAGTAGGCGTCGATAAGCCGATTTGGATATTCAGTCGTCCATACGAAAACATCGGGTAGGCAGAACGCGCTCGAATACGGGATAGGGACGTGTTCCGTAGGTGGGTCGGCAATGCTTGCGTCTCCTCTTCCGAGGGCCAGAGCCGATGGTAAAGGATATTTTCTCGATCCTGATGCTCTTCCGGAACCAAAATTATTAGTGTTCAGTCGTCTCCCCGTCACCCGTCAGAGATCGGCTGGCTTGTCAGTCATCAATCCGCTGAATGGAGTTCTCCCTCTACGTTGGAAGGCTCGGTTCGAGCATTTCCTTCTGAGTTATACGATGTTATGCTTGGCTGAAACCTGCGACAGAGCTGCGAGGAGCGAGAGCTGATGAATTCCATAATGGGCCCCATCAGTACTCGAGTTTTGGCTTCAGAAACAAAAGCCGCACCAACCCCTGGCGAAAGTTCTACCCGGTAACCCGATTCAAGCCCGATGGCTCATAATATCACACGGAGCAGCCTCCGCGCTGGGTTTGTCCTTACCTCCGCCGGGCCTACATCGATTCTAGTTGTTCTCATCATAAAATGCCGCAGCTGCTCCGGGCGGATGATGATGAGTGAATCGTCAATCCGAGTGCCAAGCGGCGACATATCCCTTCCCTCAGTGTTTGACCGAGTTCGATCGGAAGTTCTCGCTTGGCGAGAACGATTCGTTCTATTCGAGGTCGCGGTTCTCGGCGATTCGGAAACATTCGAAATGAAACGATTCGGAAACATTCGGAAGGAAACGATTTAGAAACACTCGTCCTTTACACCGGCCAAAAAACAACACCCCCCGTCCTCTTGACGACGAGTCCGACCCGTCGAGGAGAGGCGTGTCGATTCGATATCCGAAATGCAGCGTGCTCATTTCCTTTCGGCGGAGGCGATCCCTCACTTCTAGGTCACGGAGCCCTCATTACACCAGAAGGAATAACACCCCGAATGGGTTCTTGGAGTTCTGAGACTCACTGTCTCCAACCCCGTGTGATATGCTCGTCTCGCAGGTTTCTCTCCAAGGGAGACCTTATCCGCACTCACGAGCTCTCGGGCAAGGCGAGACACGGATCAGACGTTTGTTTGCACTGTATCCAAGATACACTCATCTTCCCATCTCCGCGACAGTCGTAGTCGAGACATTGTAGGGATTCCCGATTTCATTTCTTCCCTCGCGCGAAATTCCTCTGAAACCGGAACTTCGCGTTGTTCATGTGGGTGGCGGGGAAGATGGGAGCTCGTCGAGGAAGTTTGTCCCAGTAGCTTCAGACCCAGATTAAGAGAGGCCTGTTTGAAATTCCAACCGTGAACTTCATGGGTCAAGATTGGGGTTTTGGGACAACTTCTCCTTTCACTCTGCTTTGCTGTCCACAAGAAACCTTTCCGTCTAGTCTTTGAAGGGTCAGATGCTCGTGATCGGTGGACCGCTAAGAGATCTCCCATTGATCGGTATGGTTTGTATCCATGAGAAGCTCCTCCGCTTTTCGGAGGACGCACACGACGCCCCCAATCTGCTCATATCACCGCATTCGGTGAGACTTCGCAGAATTCGTGATAAAGGGGGCTTGATTGAGAACTATGTAGGTACACAGAGATGAAGATTTGGCGATGAGTGAGTCGAGACGGACATGCGAGTTCCAAAATCAGGGGGGATTGATGGCTCTTATTTGAAGCAACGGTCCGGGGGTCGGAGGCCTCCGGAACTCGGTCGAAGATGATGAGTCTGCGTACTTTCTCACATTTATTCGACGGTACCGCTACGAATCTACGATATTTGTACTGGTGTGCTGCCACATCACACCCAGTGTTCTCCCGCACCTAGAGGTCATTGCTCGTTTCAGCTCACCGACCGGGTCATGCGCGAAAGGGGATTCCTCGACTGAAGTCCTTCCCTTCTCATCTTTCCTCTTCCGCTCCGGAACTGCCATTGACGCTGGCCGATATCATTGCGGCATCATCATGAAGGACCGGTAGTCGTCAACGGGCTGAAACATGATCAACCAAACAGAGAGCATTTCCTCTGGGAGTTCTTCTTCGCATCCTCATCACGGAACCAAATAGCCCAGTGACTCGACAATTTCATTCAATCGGAGGAATCGGAAGAGAAGTGTTATCTCTCGGTCACGCTCACAGATCCTGGACAAGGCGTCTTCATCCGACTGTATAATTCAGAACACGGGAGCGCTGAGCGGCAAAACTCCGTCGTTTGTCATTCATTCCTCGAACCGTCATCATCACCCCTCGCTTAGTCTGGCTTCTTCTACGTGACGTTTCCGTGGGAGAAAACCATTCAGCTAAGCTTGAATATCGATTGTTTCCCTTCATTTCGAGGATCCCTCTAGAGCGAGACGTGCCTAAGCCTCGGGATCCTGAACTCCGGGAGCTTGGGCGAGGCGATCCAAAGTGGAGCTCCGAAAATCAATGCCGGATCCCGGAGAAGTGTCTTCCACGAAGAACCTACGTATATAAATAGAGATATCGGTCGTCGTAGCAGCTGTTACAAAGTGGCCCGAGTTTCGGCTGAGTTTCCACCATTGCTGCTGTCTGAGTTCCCATCTGGCGAAACGTAGGACTCATGCATCGGATCTCATCGTGGGGCCCTTCTTCCTTTGTTTTCCTCTTCACTTTGTTTTGTCCCCGTTCGTTCTTTGCTCTCCTCCTTACTATATTTGCTCCCGGATCGTGTGTACAGTTCTCCTACGGAACTCCGAGTTCCTGACGGGATCGCTTCCGAAAGTGCTCAGCAAGTTCACTTGAGGATCGAACGCTCGTCTAGCCCCCGAGCGAACGCTCGTCTCGTCTAGCCCCCGAGCGAGAGGCATCATGACGCTGGAACATCGAGACGAGGATGGGAACGACTTGAGACTTCCAGCAAATCATCTATCGGACACTTCGGATCGTTGCCGATGGAAAATGTTGCAGAAGGTCCCGAGAGATAATTGGTGCTCGAAATTTCCTGTCCGATCGATAGTTTCGAAAACCTTTCGGATCTCTACGCTCTTTCTCAACGTCGACACGGACGTAGATAATAATTCAATTTCGATCGGGAGAGAGAGCGAGAGACTACCACTGTATTATAACGTCGGATAGGGAGGCGCGCAATCGGATCCGCTGATGAAGATCACGAAGAGCTTATGGGTATTCTCCGAGTAGATCGTAAAAGGAGCGGAGTGAACAATAGGTTATAGGCGAACCCCTCGGAACGCCTAAGGTCTCGGATGGAGGCAAAATTCCGGGATATGTTCCTGGCTATATTTTGTGACCGACGTACGGCCACTTGGAGAGAGAAGAGGAAAGAGGGGCGAGGGTCTAGGATGTGGGACGATGACTGTGGTCTATTCCAACACGTACCAATAAGTCTCCGGGTTCTCGCGAGGCTGAACGCGATCGAGCCAATGATGATTATGTTATCACGGTATGCTCTTCATACTGTCAGATTGATTTACGTCGATCCCAAATCGCACGATGGATTCTTCTAACATGATGTTGCTACGTGATTCCACCCTTCCGAAAATGTACGAGGCGTCGCCTCGTAGACAGAGCTCATCGGAGTCTCGACTTATTGACGCAACAATCCATAGAAGAGGGGGACTCCCTCCTCGGCTATGTCAATTGCACGTCTCTGAGTCTTCCTGGATTTCAGACAGATGAAATTTCCTGTCTGGAGCTCTCGTCGCTTTTCTAATCCGACCTGCGACCTCTCTGCTTCATTTCTCGGGAATCCCTGGGGAGATAACCGTACAAAAGCCCAAGCTGGAGATTCTCTTTCCTCCTTCATCACTCCGAACGTCGCAGGACTTTTGCCCCGGTTCGCATTCTCATTGCTTTTCGTCCTGATGGCAGTCTTGGAGCTGTGTATTTATTTTGCGCGCAACTATTTTTTCCTGATATTGGAACGAGCTGTTTACCTTCCGTTGCGTTGCTTGGTGGGTGATTCCTGCGTGTGTTTACTATTCGTTGTCGCGAGCGTGGGAGACTCACGGGACGGCTCGCGGCTGCACAAGACCTCGAGAAAACCTGCGACATGAGGAGAATGAGAACAAAAGCTCAGCAAGAAGGAGGGGAGTCGGATGGATTGAGCAAGAAAAGCCTAGGACTCGTGCGAGCCGAGCCCGACGGTGCACAGTCATACGAACACGCAATTCTCGTGACAACCCGGAGAGAGCCGCAAATCTTCGCATGAGCCCACAGGGATCCTCCGCTGCTTAATTTGACCTGGAAAAAAGGCACGAAGTGCAGAAATCGGAAACAATGCTTGTTCTAGTCCGGATGGATCTAGTTCAGGAGTATCCCGCATCCACTGACGACGCTCAATACGACGTCAGTCAGTTGATTGTTGGACAGTCCTCGACCCGGCGAGATTCCGCTGTGCCCTTGAGCAGTTTCTGCATTCGGTGGTGTGGTGCGCGGAACCGGGGAAGCGTTCAGATGACCGATGGGTTGTCAAATGGAGGAAGCATCCTGCTCCTCCCGAGAAAAAAAATTCGGTCCACGGAGTCGGCTCGCCCCCGTAGCGAAATGAACAAGCGGGATGAATTTCGCAAACCTGATCCCGGCACGTGATTTCAGTCCCCCACGAAATGTACGGAGGTCGAGCGGAATCGTATCAGAAGAAGCCTCCGATCTTCTTGACATTTCATCCGAATGAGAAATCGCGCGCATCCCCGGGGGTCCAAGGGACGCGAGTCACCGTAAGCTCCAACAGATTACGAATCCTGAGAAACTTATCAGATGAGTCGGGCCCGACTCCTGGAACTGGGACCGCTCGTTTTCCAGTGCATCGTGGAGTCGTGCGGAAATGATTGTCGATAGGTAAGCTTCGCGTGGCGAGCGTAGGCATGCACTTTGTTTCCTCCTCCTGGGGACTCCATGCTTCGCCAGCCTCCATTACTGGGGGCAAGATACGGCTTGGCGACGACTTTGGAACAGGCGACCGGCTGAGTCGATGCCTCCGTGGGAACAGGAAATTGCAGCAGGAGTTCCCTTGTTTATGACTCGATTCTGAAGGGGGAATCGAGAAGCCTCCGACTGCGGCACGCAGGAACTTCAAGAGCAAGTGTTTGACTTAGCCGAAGGTATTCGAGAGATGCGTTGAAAAATATCGGAGTGTAGGGAGCCGCTCCGCGAGGCTTTCTCGAAATTCGGATACCAACAGGATTCGGTGACCGATTCCAGTTATCATCATAATCATCAGTTCTCTTCCGAGAAGGTCGGAAAAGAACGTCGCATTAGACGATCGTCCAGAGCTCACCGTTCCGTGTGCTATGCCACCAGGGATCATGTTTCCACATGTTTTCGAATTTGGCGGCAATTCCTCACAGCTGACAGTCTCTACTAATTTCCGAGAGATGGTCATGGAGATTTTAGATGTTGACTTCCGAGGCGACAGGAAGTCGACGGAACTGAAACCCGAGTGCTCGTCCTCACTGGCAATGCGCGAATGCTCAGGGATCGAGTTGAATACTGGGTGTGCGGAAGGCAAATAAAGCTGAGTAGCCATAGCTCGGGAACGTTCCTATGTTGGAAACTTTTCAGACTATGAAATCGGTAGGCGTCGCGTCGGTTTCCATTGTATTTTAGCTATTTCCTCTCCGGAAACACGGGTCTCTGTGGAGAGGGTCATACGCCCGAATATGACGAGCCCTTAATATCGCGGAAATGTCCTGCGTGAAGTGAAGCGTCACAATGAGGAAGCTATCGATCATAGATGCCTTCTGGCATCATACTTTCAGGAATCGACAAGAAGCATTCCGTCTGATCGCGTTCGCGTAGGCCCCGGAAGCGTGGAGCAAAATGGACGACAAACGATTTCCCAGCGCTGAATTCTATTTCAAGTTCCCTCTGAGAGATTATATTACCAACCATAGGCACGATTTTGTCTACGGTCGGAGTCGTCCCCGACCCCATTATCTTCTCCTCCGGGCGTCTGGAGGAAGCCATTTGTGTTCGTGGCACTTCGAAGTTTATTCGGGCGCGAGACCGGCTCGCCTTACTGCTACGCCTCGGGGGCTTGTTTCAACTGGCTTCTTGACATCGTCGCCTCCCAATTTCCTTTCGTTCGCTCCTCTTGCCGTCACGCCATCTTCATCTCCAACATTCGTCCTTGTGAGAGAAATGTGATCCGAGTGCGTCGCTTGAAACACAATCCGAAACGCTCGCTGCGGTATGTCTCGCTTTCCACGGGACTGCATTCAAGCTCTCTGACTCCCGGCAGACCCCACCGCAATGGGTTCGATGTTGATATCGAGAACTGGAGCTAGATGACCCATACCAAAGGTTCAACTTCACCCCTTCCGGGGTTTTACACAGTAAATGAATTCCATCATTAGTAGAATTCCTGAATTCCGGACATTTCATATCTATCCAATCCGCAAGAGCGAAGACCGACGATCACAGCGACGAGGGAATCGACTCTGATGAGTTTCCCCTGTCGCCGGACGATGTGGGAAAGACTGGAATAAGAATGCCGCAATCGAATCTGTCCTTATTCGAGAGCCGGAAGATGGAAATATCCGAAACTTAGGAACTCTTCATCATTAGTACAAATGTGGATGAATTCCTAAATTCTCGCTCGAAGGAAGGCGGGGTCCTAGGGCTCCGAGTGTGACTTGCTATTCCTCTCACACTCCGGTTGCGGAGGGATCGACGGCCATAGTATGGGATTCCTCGATTCACAACAGCTGGTAATAGGTGATGGTCCTCCCGGTTTCATTTTGAGCCAAGAGAAGAAGATCCTAGGAATGGCTCACAACAGTACCGCCCCATCGTAGTAAAATTCTCGTCAGGTCCTGACCGTCTCCTTTGGATCGAAATGTGACTGCATATGGGAGTGAACCTTCAAGGACAACTCCCCCACGCTCTTGTTTCAGCAGAAGTAAGCCGCTTCTCAAGAGAGGCATTAAATGTGCACTTGGAACCTTCCAGACCGCCCACTCGCTGTCTTTTAGCCGACGCCCAGTAGTAGGTCCTCGGTGATCCTTAGCGCATACTTGAGCTAGGTTGCTCATTGGACAGGAGCTAGCTTCGCTTTTTCTCGACGGAGTCTCCAGCGCCCGGCATGACCGACTCCAGGTTTGCAGGCACTCGTGATTTCAGATACAACTTCCCTCGAGAAAAAAAGAGAAATCACGTGATCATGCCAAGCTTGTTCTTCCCGGATAGTTAATCGTCCTCGACGGCTGATGGTCAAGGTCCGAGAAATGCCCACGGGCTTATCCTTTGAGGTTCTCCGGTCTGTAGATTTTTCTTCTGTAGCGTCTGCTTCTCGAAAAGCCATGCTCGAACACGAGGCCGACCTGAATCTTCGGCTGTATTCGTTTGAGAGGAACGATTCTTTCACTCAAACAGCGTGCCGAAACGCGGGAGGGAAGGAAAAGAAGCAAGGAAGGCTGCCCGAAACGCCAGAAGAGATCCGCGCAAATGGGTCCGATACGGGAAACGGCTGACGAATGAATTTCTACGAACATTCGACTTCGCCGAGGACGTCGGAGAGGTCGTTGACAGCCGCGGAGGAAAGAGCCTGCTCGCCTGTATGTCAGGCTGTCTGTCTGCTGCCTTTCTACCCGCGGGGAAGGTGAGCTGTCGAGTTCGGAAACTTAGACTTTGGCTTGCGGGAGCCGCAAGGAATCTACAGACGTATACGGAATTTCGATCCATGCTCTTACGAGCCGAAAGCAAGCTATCAAATAGCAAGGATCAGCTCTCGGGAAATCACATCGTGGAAAGCGAGCGATAAGGACCCGCTCCCCCCTTCTTATCCATTGGTGGATCCTCCTCCTACATCGTGTGCTTCGATTGTCAACGAAATCTGCTCGAGGCAATCTTATTATCGCTTACAAAAATAGTCCCCTACGAGAAGTCTTCAAACGGCTTCGTCCCTTCCCGGGGTCTGTGGTCATTAGACACGATCAGTTCCCCGAATCTTCTGCTCATCAGTAGGGCTTCGGAGATCTCGCCCGTCTAACCTAGCTGGACTCGTAGCCCTAGTCGCGTCGATTTAATGATACCAATAAAGAGTTTTATGGCTCTCGCGAACAACTATATCTAATCTACATAGGGCCCAGTTCGAGGGACAGCGATCTAGAGACATTTACCCCCGGGCTAAGGAACGAAGCAGAAATACAGCGTATTCCGCCAAGACACTCCTGCTACGTTCTTTTCCTTGGTGGTCGTCTCCTCACGCGAAGAAGACCTCCCCTAGGCCGAGGGTCATTCCCTCGTATGTTTATCTGGCCGGAGCGCACAGTTGTCCGATGATTATTATTTTTGGATCCGATGGTGTTTTCAGATAAGGTACGGTAAGCGATACTCCTTCGAGGTATAAATGAGACATTCCAAGAGGGGTGGAGATTAGCTGACCCTCTTTGGGGCGCATCCCCCGTGTATCCGGCCCCTTAAAAACCCGATCGAGAATCAACCTGAGAGTCTGGTCTCGTCGGGGTCTCGATGGTCAGAATCATAGCATACACACCACGATTCCATTGTGGTTTTCATCAAAACAGAGTCGGAATCATCCCTCGAGACGATTCTCAAGTTCTGACCCGGAGGACATCGACTCGGTGTATAAGAGCGAGACCTCTACGCGCCCCGATTCGAGCCGTATTATTCTGAGCAGAGCTCTCCAATGACACAACTTATTCCGCCGAGGCGCACACTGTGAACCCTCATGGGGCAGGCAATTATTATCGGTGGATTGATCGAGCCGCCATTGTACTGTCCGACACTGTCACTTGAAATGCAAGTCAGACCTGAAGTCGTCGTTCTGTCGGAGCTCGGCTTGCCATCTAACATGAGCTAAATAAATCAAATCAAAACATAGGTCAAAACTCGAACCAATCTCTGAGACTGGCGTCTCTTTCATAATCAGTAGGAGAATAAGAATCCGAATCGATGAATGAATGCGCTTTCGAAAGGCGAAATATGCTCTAGCACTGGTCTTGCTCATGGAGAGACGACTTCCGAAGTCTCCAACGGATTTTCCAGGTTGCCTGAACTCGATAAAACTCTTCCGAGAGTCGTTGGAGACCGTTCCCCGCTTATGTGGCGTAAGGGAGCTTCGAGCAGCATGTTGTTTTTGGAATCGGCCGCTATTTTGAATGGCTAGTTCTCGTTTCGAATCTCTCGCTTTAAGTCCGGCGTTTTATCTCGGAGTTTCGCGTTATGGGGGTGGCTCGTCGCATACGTCGGCGGGCGCTCCGTCTGTTAGTCCTCTCGCATCCACTTACGTCCGCGATAGATCGCTCCAACCGCTGTCCGTAATTGAGATTGAACACCTGAATGAGTCAGACGTACTGCACCTATAGCCGCGGCTGGGTCTGGGCTATAGCCCAGTTCAGACTTTGCTTGAGACTCGGGGAAGGGCGGTGCCTATCTCACTGGGGAATCCCTGGAACAAAACATTGTTTACCGAAAAAAAATGCGGAGAGAGAGGGACGTGATTGTGAAGGGCAGCCTCACTGATTCATGGCCGGGAATCGCATCGTTCATGGGAGAGAGACTCAATGGGGTGGAAAAAGAGTGGAGGGCTCTTGCACTTGGGCAACACGCTAGAGATTCCTAATTCAATCGAAAGTTTGGGATGTTCCCTTGAGCGGGGAGCCTTGGACCGATCCGCCTCAGGAGGAGGAAGGAGTCAGTGGAGATAAATTTCGGTTCCAGGTAGACTGCCGTTTCGTAATCTCCGCATGCACCACCGCTCCATTTCACGTGCAGTTGAGAAACGCTCGGACTGTTTCCCAACACAGACGCCTTTGTTGCCTTCATTTTATTCCTGGGAAGTTCATATGACGGGCGAGAAGCCCCAAGAACTCCCTCGTACCTAGTTGATGGCTCTGAGATTATCATGGTAGAACTACGACGTGCTGACGGGAGCCGAATCTGTATGCCGGTAGGCGATCCTCGTGTAGGGTGTTCGTCCACTGAAACGCTGATTAGAGGAGAGCATCGACTCGTTTACGCGTGATGGACGTTCGCAAAAGAAAAACGTGGAGCCAGGCGACCACGGCTAATCAGTTCAACTGCACTCCAGCTGAGCGCTCTAATCGATGCGGACCTTGCTTTTTTCGCGGCAGGAGTCGAATACGCGGGGGAGAGCGAGAATCCCTCGGATCGAATCTGATGCTACCATCAATCAGTGCCAGATTTACGGTTCCCATGACGAACATGAGCTCGCCTGTGAGAGAGCTCGTCCGGAAACTCAGATTCAGAGCGCCTGTACGCGAGTGTTTTCCGAAGAGCTGCGCGAATTCATCGTCGTCACGGTTTTTACAGAACATCCTTGATCGGTCCAAAGACCCCTCGAATCGACGCAGAGCTGGAGGAAAGAATTTGCGGGGAGAAGGATCCTGAGCAGGATACCGAGAAACGTCGGAGGATGACCCCGTCGAAAGCAGTAAAATTGACCCGTGACGTCAAATATTTCGGATGGGATCCCCGGGTCCTGTCGACCCACGAGCTTTTGTTAGATAGAGATAACACATCGCGTTCATCGAGGATATTTCCATAAGATCTCGATCTAGTGTCGGCGCCTAATTCGAATGTTCTTTGCAAGATGAATCGATCCCCGCCCCGGGCGTCGCGCGAGGTACGCCGGCTACTGGGTTCGCTAAGGCCGAGTAACTTGACATCGAAGATCCCACAGACTTGTCCTGGACCGAGCCATCGGTCAACTGTAACCAGATGTCCCTTACACTCGAGTCCGTCATAACGAGTTCTTACTGAATGATATCATCCTATGATAGATCCTTTCATATTTCACGATTACCATAGTTAAATATATACTTCGGATACGATCAATGCTCGAGCTCTCATGCAACATTCGGGCGAGGAATATCCCGAGGAGTCTCTCCAAGGTCACGTAGTCTCAATCGACTCAGCAGAGGAATCACTTATGCAATCGCTCTGAGACAGAATGAATAAATCCCTGCACGAGGCAAAGAGAAGCGAGATGAGTGTCTGAGAAAGTTTTAAACTCTTCGAGGCTCTACGGCGCGAGCTTCAGAGAATATTCCCTCGAGAGCTCTTCCGCAGAGAGTTCACCAATGCGCTTCACGGGATCCGAGAGCCAGGCTAATCTCCGACTTACTAAATTGCTGCCTCAATTCACGTCTTTTGGAGGATACGCCTGAAGTGCCGAACTCTGGCGAGTGAGGGCTCCGTGCGCTGTCCCGAAGCGCATCCGAGCTAAAGGCCGAGCGCCGTATTCGAGTCATCAGGTGCGACTCTCGACCCGGATCCCAGTCCTGGCCCAAGACGAGAATGCTGAAGAGGAATCGTGGGAGGAATGCTGAAGAGCGATCGGAGAGGGATTCGATGAATGGATCCAATGAGCAGGTATCGACTCGGGTCCCCATCTCTCGGTCGGTTCTCATGATCGATCGGTGGGCTCGAGCTAAGGATTACTCATCCGGTTAACTGTAAAATTAATAATCTATCGTCCGCTAATCCCTCCCGTTCGTCCGGGAACACATGGAGTGGAAACAGGATTGGACTTTCGCCAACGGAATCATTCGTGCTAGAGAACTACTCGATGAGAACCTTGAGCACTCGCTCAAGATCTCACGTCGGTGTCGAATTTCGGGTGTCTCGTAAAGCCTTCGCCTACCGTCTGCTCCTCTTACATAGCGTCGATGCCGCCTCTCTGGTGGGATGATTCTTTAAACTTCAGTCATGGGACCTGGAAGAATCTATCGAGAGAGACTTTCGATAACTCCTCGGACAATATTGACACGCTCGGCTGGAAACGCAAGAGGCACATCTCCGCCCCGTCCGGCGGCGCGGCGGTGAACGAATCTTCAATAATCGTTTTGCAATGAGAGTCCCTGGCTGCCTCGTTCACCAGGAATGGATGCGAGGAATATCGAAAAATCGTTCCCGAGTCTAGCCCAATTGTCGAGGCAAAAACTGCGAAGTGCTTCTCCATGAGACCGGTCGGACGACCGGAATCAGTCTGACCTTCGGGAACAAATACGGAGAAGGAGAATTAATCGCTCGGGCGGCGGCAAGAGACTCAAAGAGCTCGAAGGCATGGTTATTCTCCTCCATGAGCGATCAGGGACGGGACAAGCTTTCGCGGATCGAGGTATGGTGAATCTCTTTGAATCAAGCAGTCTGACCGAGTTCGTTGGAGCGGAGCAATCAAGCAGGCGAGCGAGCACATGTTGACACTAGGGTCACGTGGTAAAGAATTCCCGCAGAGGGCGATGCATTCGTTAGTGGCGGTCCGGAATCCGGAGGAGAAAACTTCGCAATCTCGTCTACATGCAATCGATGGGCTTGCGAAAAACTCGTCGTATCGCTCCGTTCATCACCAAGACTTCGTGGATGGGCAAGCGATGTGCAAGCGCGCTATGATGATTGAAGACGAACGACGAGGATCACTACCGTAAGGAGAACCACTCTAGATGTACACATGTCATCGACCATGGGCGCGTCGGCGGTCGATGGGAATCCGAGCTCGCGATCTCCCAAGGAATCTGTGAACGCCCGTCTCGCGGGACTACGGAGGCCATGGAATCGAGCCGCAGAGAACGTCAAAGCTCCAGGTGCTCCGTTTTATTTCCTATGTTGCAACTGCTTCCAGAAATGGTCGTGTTCGATTGCGAAAAGCCTTTCAACAGATTCTCTCTCCCTGCTCCGATGTCAACCGAGCGGTATCTCAATGCGAGAGGGTTTCAGATCAGGGCCGCACTCCTTCCGTTGGAGATATATGTATGTACCTAGTTGCGGACGACCGAAACACTCCGTGGGTTCGAGGGTAAGGAAGTCTCTCAGACCGTGGACAGGCACCACAATACGGGTGATGAATGGAGATCCGAGAGACGTTCTGTGTTTCTATATGTCATGCATAGGATCCCGATCAGTTTGCGGTATCCTAGCGATGCTCCATGAATAATCGTCGAGATCATATTGCAAGATGGGCTGAAGCAAAAATAACCGCGAGCGTCGACCGTCCTCGGCTTCCGACAACGTGGAGCGCTTGCATAGACTCATATCCTTGGCGCTCGCTCTCCGGATGGCGGCTCGAGAGGACTCGGCAATAAAGTTTTCCGGAGTTCCGACAGGAAATTTGTTCCCGAAACCATGCCGGACTCACTCTCCTAGGCTTTGCGGGAATCGAGAGCTTCGCGTCTGGATTCTGAGGGGAGAGCATTTCGATCCATTAAACGTTCACATTTTTGTTTGGGCACCTCCATTTGATTGATTGTGATGCTTCTTCCCAGGTCCGAGGATTCAATTCGCGAACGGAAACCGAAAGGAACACGAACGATTCCGAGAAATAGCAGAAGATGACAGATGATAAGTGGGATTGAACGTCGAGAGCGAAGACGCTAGGACGGACGTCACGCTACGAAATGTTATTATTTCATACTTGCCCAAGATTGATGATGCGAACGCGGAAAACAAGACACCAAGAATGCCTCCCGCCGCCAGCCTCGTCGGCCTCGTAGTCATCGTTGTGTTTTTCGCGAGAGAACGAGTACTGGCGCCGGAGGAAATGTTTACTCTCAGATTAGACCCGGGACAAACTTGTATAATACAAGCGAGCTGACGCTGTCGGTGCCAATGCTTATTATGATCGGCTTGAACTGTTCTGGCAACATACGGGACGTCGCGTCGTGGCAGGAGAGCCTGCAGACCTTCATCGAAGAGAGTTTGATCGTACCACCACATGTTACGCTTCTAAGACACTCATGCTCGCTGGGTTGCGTTCGTCCGAGGCAATCGAGTCCCCAATACCGAAACACGGCGGGCAATGGATTTCCAGAAGTGGACATCCATTTTCGAGATCGCTCACGGTCAATGAAATTCCGACAGCGCACGGGTCGCGATTGTCTTCAAGCCTGCATTATTCACGCCTGCGGAGCTTCATCAAAGCTGATTAATAATAGATTGTTTCCTCTGACATCTCGATTCATTCCGGCCGATGGATCAGTGCCTAGTCAGGTTCCCTTTGGGCATGGACGAGCAGCGCCGGGCGCAGGGTCTTGCGCTTCGGCATAATACTGCGTCGGAGCGCTTCCGTCGGGCTCGGCCGGGTCATCAACGAAAATGATGGTTTGTTTTCGGTGAGAGGAAAACAGGGTATTTAAGACGCCTCGCAGCACCCTGCCGGCTTCCGCGGATAATGACTCCTGACGCCGACGGCGCCGTATCGAAGGCAGTCGTCGAGAGCCGGTGAATTGATCTTTTCTGAATACCAAGCGCTGCTCCACGTGTCTCGCTCTCGGGCGACGTCCTCGACGGGACAGAGAAGACTCGCTGACACAACTTAGTGGATGACATTCTTCTCGTCTATTCTACTGTAGGAGGAAGGATCCAGAAAATTAGCCTTCCTGTGGGCTGTGCCACTCAGGAGATTTCCTCCATGCTTGAGAGAGCTTGAATGCCCACAATATCTCGTTGAATGGAAGCGGGGCAGTATGTCGGTAGGGAATGAATCCCCTCGATGAGATCGGGACCGAATGCTCTCATCGGGGAAACGGATTGCGTCAGCAACTCGTCGATTAGACTTCGCTCTACGAAAGAGTTCGGTGACGAAATAATCGAAAACGGTGACGTTCGCACACGGTGCATGACTGGCGCCTACGGAGACTCACTCACAATCAGTGAAAATGTTATCGCTTCTCGCGAGAAGAATGAGTTGTGACGGTGACGACTATTCTTCGGCTTTCGATATCGGGACCGGACGGATTCCACTGGGAGCGCGAGCTCAGGTCAAACCTACGGTGAGGATTCCCGGTTTGTAATCCAGCGTCGGAACTTTTCCGGCACCTTGGGGAATTTATCATTCAGAGCTTGACAGTGAAGAGTCCCGGAGTTTGCGTTTTCGAGTATGCGGACCCATTCCTTGTGACTCCGCATCAGGAAACCGTGGCGAGCTGATCGAGCTTGTCCATCTAGATTCGTCGAAGGCCGCTCTGAGGGAGCGAGACCTCCGCTCTCTGGGAGGGTTTTCAGTCGGAGAGTTTTTTCGCCACGGTCGGTTCCTTCCGGCCCGCCTTTTCGCGACTCCTCGCCCGCTAACTTTTCCCTCGGATCTCGTCGGCAGGGTCGACTCCGCGGTGCCGGAGTACCTAAAGCTACAAGAATTCGCGGAAATAGCGTGAGGCTGTGTTCGCGGCCGGCACAAGAAGCGCCGCGCCGCATCTACGCTCTGGGGAATGCATTCAGTAAACAACAGCTGAATGTTTTCCGAATCGTCGCCCAACCTAATCGGACAAATGGGTCCAAAACTTCGCGCCGAATTACTCGGCCCCACCGGATGCTGAGCTCCAGATCTCAGTCCCGCATTACGCTGGGAAAGGTCGCTCGTACCTTCCCGGACCGGCGGTGAATCGCAGCTAAATCGACCCGCACCCGTAATTACTTATGTCCAATCGATTCTGCGCATCGACGGGATCGCTCCTTTCCCAGAATTCAGAATAATTTATCCATCAGACAGAGACGATTGATTCCGGTAAGAGATCGAGAACGATGGCGGTGGAAGAGCTCTCGTGAGATTGAAACATCGGATCACGCGAGTTGTAACGATGGAGGAACAAATGGATGTTCCTTAGCAAGACGGGTGCTCTTAAGGTTAGACATGAATTGATCGTTGCTGGAATCAATTTGGCGCCCACACCCGAAAAGAGGGCGGCGTCAAAATGGAGCTCAGCATCGGACCGGTGCTTGTCGATCGTCCGAGGTCGTTCCATTACCAGGACTACCTTCCTGGGACCTCACAAGATCTCCTGCACCAAAGAGAAATCAGACCAGCCCCAGTGAGAATTCATTCCATGAGAGCTTTCGTCAACATGAGATGTGAAAACAGTACAAGAGAATCAGGAAACATGGAGCAGTCGAGAATCATATCGTTCCAGCCGTCACGACGGATAGAGGTATAACGAATGATCGAGAGGCCTTTCGTTATACATATTATAGGTATCTTAGATTGACCGCTCACTCAGCGGAGAGAACCACACAGGGTTGTGGTCAAGGGATACAGCCAAATATTCAGTCTTCGAATTTCAGCTCCTCACCTGCACAGCTAAGGAACGACAGATTGAAATCGTGCGACCTCGATCGAGTTCCTCAGATGAAGCGTTGGGGAATAAGCTTCAATTTTCCACGCGTATACGCCATGCGTAGGAGGGCTTCAAGCCGGCCCAAGGGAGACCTCGGGAGTGTTTGTGAGCGGCGCCTTTATTCTCCTTTCTTTTATAACATATTTTTACGACGAGGATCGCCAGTCAATCTCCCGTTTTTTTCTGAATTTTCTCAACACTGACAGCCGCCTCGGAAGTGATTCCACTCTCCCTTCCCGCTAGAGATTCCCCCTCGCTCCGCGGCGCTGTTCCTTGCTCCCTGCGCCAGAAATGGTAACCTTCTCAGACTCTTGTGTGCATTCCGGGGGCCAGAGATTGGCAATACTATTGGAAGAGAAGGATCCAGGGGGAAATTTTCGCGCAGACCGAAACCTCCACTCGAAACCACCACTGTAGATTCTCTGACTCATGCGAGCGCCAGCCAGCGGGCGGGCAGCCAGCCAAGCTCGGCAAAAAGAATTTCGAGAAGAAGAATGAAAGAAATAAAAATCCTGCACTGACGCTGTTTCCTGAACCCGGAGCGGCGCTCAGGCCACTCAGTCACTAAATCAACGCAACGAATTCCCCGAGACAGGAAAAAGTAGAAAGAGAGCAAAGCAACTGCTAAGTCGCTGTCCCGTCGTCACCAGCGCGTTCCGAGATAATCGCTTCACCTCCGAGCACGAGTGAGGATTTTCCGTCCAATTTCAGGAGAGTATGTGGTGCCTGCTCCACGGGCTCAAGAAGAAGTGTATGGATTTCTCCGCTGCACATAATTAGGTATGTATGTATGTTTAATGCTCAAAGGAGCGACGCTCCTTGCTCGTCACTCATATAGTATCAGTGTTAATTAGCGTACCGGGTCGATGGGGCTCCCGGTCGAAAGCGATTATCTCTATCGAATGAATCGGCTCCCACTCACAGACAGTCAGCCGAATTCTATACGGGCGCAGACTAGGGGGCCTGGTCGATGGAGCGGAGCTAACGTCATGAGGCTGATAGAAATGGGATTCGAATGCTCGTATATTCGCTTACGATACGAGGCGAGCTCAGGACAACCGAAAACCGAGGGCTTTGGCTCTTGGTGTATTGAGTTGCCCCCCTAGTCCGATCCGTCGGGGGATTGACAGCAACGGCCCCAGCTGCACCGAGTCGCGAAGTACTGGCGACTATTGACAGCTAACCCCGCGAGTGGTCGGAATAATACGAGCATGACGTGTGCACTGACAAGCAAGACGTCGAACATGACGGCGAACAAGCGAGCCCACGGACGAGGTGTCATGCCGAGAAGAGTGTATGATGTCTTTCGGGACGTCAAGCGAGATGCCCACTAAATTGGATGATATGTTCCAGGCATCGAGGAATATCCCGACCACCGACACCGAGCCCCATACCGAACGAGTTAGCTGTGTGAGCAAGTGCCTTGCTCCAGAGATGATCTGTCGAGTGTAGCGTGAGCCGACCGGCCAACTTTCCCTCTGGATTCCAATTACTGGATAAATCCCCCAGCTCATTGGTTTTCCGAAAGTTCCCTCTATTACCCTCTGTTTCGGCTGCGCGAGCCACCGTTACGAATAAATAGCTTTCCTATTTCGCTGGTGGATACTGCGTAGTCGAGTGTCGGAGGGAAAGGCCGGGGCAACGGAGAAGGCGAGGAAAAGGTCCTCTTGACTATTCCGACCGAGAGCTACCCGGACAGATCTCAGGAGCAGAGGGTCGCGCAGGATGAAGCGTGGCCCTCTTTACCCGGCTGCTATTTTCTTCGGACGAGAATAGTGTGTTATGCTTTATGGCGACACTGGAGACCACACGCGACCGCTACTTCTGTGAGCCTTTTCAGTACGTTGTCGTTCCTTCCTATTTTTCCTTTCCTCCTTAACCCTAGCTGACGTCGGGACTACGACCGGAGCCCGCCGAGCCTCTCAGAGGCCATCAGCTGTGCTCCTGTCAAAACTACGGCTGAGGGACCTCATGTCGAGAACTTCATTTGCGCTGTCACTCCTGCCCAGGCTTCTCGGAATTCCTCCGGCTGACACAGCTGTGCTCACAATAACGCATGCTCAAGACATGGAGTGGGTACTTCGTTCAAACATCCAACGGGTTTATTCTTTTTCCACGCGGCAATTCCGATGCTCGCCATAATTTCAGTATCACCTTTTCGCTTCTGCTCAAATATGTATATGCACCTCTCGAATTTATACATCGGTGCGTAGCAACGATAACGCATCATCAGGAATGATTCCGTAATAGCCGCGTACATAATCCGCAGTGCTGGCTCCCCTATCGCGGCGGGGTGGACGGTTCTCCTCGTGACTTACGACAGGGATGTCGAGAAATTGAAATATTCAACCTGGAACAATGCGTTGTCGATTGCTACCGAACACCGAAGTCGACACTTCCGCGCTTGGGGTTCGCAGCAGAAGGGACCGTGGGAAAACACATTCGAATATTCAGAAGTTGGCGCACCCTAATCGATGGAAGAACAGCTAAGCCATGGGCTTGAGCAAAAGGTCGTAGTTGAGGTTTCTTCGGAGGGATATGTAATTGCGAAGAATGCACGCCATACAAAGCAACGAAGTTGTGATGCCCAGCGCCTGAAACGGAGAGTTTGGTGTTTAGGCGCACTCTTAATTCGATACGCTCGTTTCCGAAATATTCAGCGGAGCTCCGAGGGTAAGGGGGGATGGGAGAGAGTCCGTATCAATACATAGGATCGAGGATAACGGACGACCATTAAGCACAGTCAGAAAATCCAACGTTCGATCATTACGGTCCTCACTGCATGGGAAATCGATGTTTTTCATTCTCTCTCAACAGCCATCCATACCGCAGAGCTTTCTTAGAGCAATACTGGGTCCTTCGGCTACGGGGATACTATGTCTCAATGCTTCCCTGTTCCTGGTCCCTCCTCGAATTCCACAGATTCCTCCAGTGGGTTTTCGGGGTGCGGTGGAAAGGTAGCTCAGTTGAGCCCTTCGTATGGAGGGTACCGTACCGGATTCCCGATTCCAGCATGCTCGATTGCGACATGCCCGACTCCGAGAGGTCAGATCGGGGAGAAACGGGCAAACATGACCATGAGGCGACCTTATCTTGGCTTGGGCTGCGACCTAACCCAATTCAAGTCTCTCGGCCCGGTTTCGGAGAGGTTTTGAGCCGGACTGCCGGCGACGATTCGGGAATCCGGGAAACGGGTACCCAGGATTCGGGAATGATGTACCCAACCAGCGAACAGAGGTAAGACGAGAGATCCTCCACAATGCGTTCCCAAAGTCCACAACAAAACTTCGAGTCGGAGACCCCCGGACTTGTGTTCCAGCGCCGGGCGGGTATCTCGCGATCCATTCATATTGGACAGTTGAGGATTAATGTTCCATTAGAGCTATCTCCTATTCCTATTTGTCTCATTGTCAACTGATGTTTGCGTTTTGCCGTAGCCGAGCGAGCGCGAGAGCATGCACTCCGGTAGGCTTGCGTAACATATGATAGGAGCCGCATGGACTATTCGTATGACCCAGGAATTTCCGTTCAAGGCCGGTGGGAGGCAGGGATCCAGCGAGCTTTCCGCGTCAGCTAGCCTCGATGTGTTGTATACGCGAGAAATGCTCGTGTTCGTGGCATCGCTGTCACAATAGAGCGCAGACTCTCCGAAGAGACCTTTGTTTCAATTCACTTCAATCCAATCGCTCGGAGGCGATGAAGCATCACTACTCAGGTCGTTCCCGGCCACGCGACGGAGCGAAGTCTTCTTGCTGAGCTGAGTGAGTCTGGAGCTCCACGTGTTTCCTACTACACCGCTTCGCAGTGTTTGAAGACGCCATTCTCGAGGACAATGGGTCGAGGGAGGGAGGGAGAAAATGGAAGGCAAAGGAGGTATTGCTTAGAAATACGAGAGAAGAAGACACCTACCGATGTTGCTAAGGTATTCTCTATACTTTGAGTGCTGAGCCGGCTGTCGTGTAGCATCGCATCGGGCAGATCAAGGAGTGCCATGGCAGACATTAACAAGATAGAAGAGCTTAGACCACATGTGAACGAAATGCATCCTGCGATAAGTTCCTGCAACGAAATGGGTGAGTCAGGAGGGGAATGACTGGCCAACAGACTGAGTGAGTGACTGACTGACTGACTAAGCGACCGAACGACCGACCGACCGACCGACCGACCGGCCGGCTGAGTGGTCCACCAGCTGAGACTAGCAGAAACAAGATGGACGTCTGTGGGAGCCGCAGCTGGAGCCCGAGAAGAACACCTGAGTCTCAAGGAAGCGTCTGTCACGCATTGACGGAAAGCGATAACAACGACAAGAGATTGCTCTATCTCCGCTGTCTCTATTTTTCTGTTCATGTCACGCCCACTCCGTGTCGTCCGCTGGGACATCGGATCGCAAAAAACGGTCGCACGGAACAGCTGACGGACCGTCGATGGAGTTTCACCGATGGATAACAAAGGGATAGGTGGATCCAACGACGCGCTTGACTAGATGGCGACTGCTGTTTGGATGAACATCGTCTCAACTGACGACCACATCCTTTCTCTCGCAGCATCCAGCGCAGCTCCTGGTCACGAGTGCAAGGAAACGCAAGGGGAGGGAGGGGAGACGACGCGACGTCCCCGTCAAGAAGCTCGACGCCGAAATTCGGAGTCCATCCCGACCCTCTCAGCACCGGCCACCATCAGCAAGCAAATGGTATCCTTCTCATGGGTGGACAAGGCTTCTCGGTCCCTCGTTCCCAGCAGCGGCTTCTCCCAGAGGATGGTTCAGGGAGCCAGGAGGAAACTTGGCTCGAGCCGGGCCTGCCACTCAAAAACTGTCGCGTGGCGGAGATAAGTGATTCGTGGGAGAGATCGCTGCGTCGGAATGGCGTGGGTAACCGATCCGGAAAGCTTCTCCATATCCTCCATGACCGATGGAATAATGTTTCGAGTCTGCTGAATACTTCTAAATAGTCTATGGCTCCTCTGGGTGTTGTAAAGTGTTTGCTTGACTGCCTCCTTGCTATTCTGACCGACTGAACATCTTCTCGTCGAACCCCTGAATCACGAACCAGCAGCAGAACAGGTCCGAGGGAGTTGAGCAGTCTTTACGGCGACGATGCCGGTGGGAACGACTGAAAGAACAACGTCCAATCCGAGGCCGCGCGGGGAGCGTCGTACGGACGAGGAGTTCTACAATGTGGATCCCCAGAGCTGACTCGTGCGGAGACAGCTTGACAGGCTTCCGAGGTCGGCTCTCCCGCCGACTGGTTGGAGCAGTCGTGCGACATATCTGTCGTTTATGGAGCCTGGTCCCTCCTTCATTTCGATACCGAAGAGCAAGATCACCACTCCAGAAAAGCAGATCCTCTCACGACGGACGATGCTGCAGCTGCGGCCGATGACGTCACTGGAAAGCATGCACTTCGTTGGACTTCCGCCGCTTGACCGTACAGCTCGTGCTGATTGTGCTGTTGGTGGGAACGATGACGAGGACACCGCCGTTCCCACCGGAGAAGAACGAGCGTAGTCGTTGTTGAGGGCGGTCGCAGAGCGGTTGCTCGAGGGATCCACCACGAGATTGCCCGATTTGCATTGCAACGGAAAAAAGACCTCCTCAAGGGACAGTCAAAAGTGGTTCGCTCCGTACAATGCCGGCTGACACTTGCATTTCTCCTTTCCTCCTCTTTTTCCGCTTCTTTCCATTCTTGCGTCGCGACGTCCTGGACGTCTGCGGGTGACTAATGGGACCTTCCGATGCTAAACTCGGACCGGACTTGCGGTTAGAGAAGCAGGCAGGCGGGCGACCGCATTTGGAGCGTCCCTGTTGTGACTGCGCCTCGACGTCGTTTCTCGCGTGGTGAAAGTCCAATGCGAGACCGTGTGAATTGCTTCTCGAGCTGGAGTTCAGAAGTGGGATGCGTTTTTTTCAGGGAGATTCAACGCAGCGTGCACCCCGACTTCCGACCCATTGTAGAGCGGTGCTCAAGAGAAAAAGTAACACCGTACCGAAGTCTACTCTTGCTTTTTTTTTCTTTTTTCAGAACAAGTTGCCGGCCTACTTGATCGACTCCTCTCGCCGGGTCTCGCCCAGAGCTTCCCTCAGGGTACTCCGAGCCCGGCCCAACTGAAAAAACGCCGCTCAGCCAAGCGAATACCAGGGGGATCTGAGACCTTTCGAATCGACACACGCTCAACTGAAGTCGAACTAGCGACGAGCGCGATGATCAATTATCTCGAGTTTATGGACCCCATCTTGCGTCTGAGCTTGATATGATCGGAATCAACACACCGAAGCGCAGATCGGATTGTGATAAACGAACGCGCTGAGAGTATCGAACACCTGGAAGGGGAGTATAGACACTTCCTCCGCCTTGCCAGTTGCTATCGGATATCCGGGGCTCCGCGAAGGAAAGAAGGAAAGCTTCGTACGAGAGAGCGATCCCGATCGAATCCCGTGCTGGGATCAAGCTGGGAAAGATGCAATACACCGATCAAGCGTATGCATCTCGGATTCGCCCACTCGGGTCGCAAAACAGTTCCCTCCTAATAGGGAAATCCGCGATTTTCTTCGCTTCGATCTTCCCATCAAGAAGATGAATAAAGCGGAATTCGGAAAATCCGTTGGATGAGGCTGAACAAATACGTGCATCTCGAACTTTTCCCGACGGGTCCTCAGTTCGGAAAGATACGGCACCAGAGAGCGGGGATGAGCTCCCGTCGGGACGCAACTCCGAGTTTCGTAAAGCCCTCACGCCTCCGAAGAAGGCGAATTATTAAAATTGACAGCAGCACCAAAGATAGATATCCTAGCCACAGACCAGGGCTCTGATGGGCTCTCCCTGAAGGCTGAGCAAGAGAATCAATCAGGATCTGACAACAAACGCCCTTGAAAGTCATGGAGGACTCCCGGAACAACTTGTATCGATCCCAGCGATCCTTGACAACGATAGAAACGAACACCCTGAAAAAAATGAAGTCTCGGAAGGAGCTCACGTCTCATGGGCTTACCAGGATCGTACTCGGTAGTAAGACGCTGCTGAGTGGTGAAAGCAAATACGACAGCAGGATAACCGAGTGCAGGACGAAAGCGGACAGGTGCGTCAGGATGAAGTTGATCTGACGCGACGTACAGGAGAGATGCGCTGGCAGCATCTGATTGTTCATCGCTGTTGGGTGGCAGCTATACAGCATGCTCATCCCACAGTACAGACATAGCACCTGCAAAGTAACGACACAATTTCACGTCAATTTCCGTTTCCGGAACGTTTATGCCTCTTGGAGCTCGGGTCCTACAACTCCCGACTCGGAGTCAAGATCGATATCGGAGCGCGAAGCCCGCTCGGGACTGGGCTTCCGCGGGAAGGCTACTCGGACGACTTCGATGGATCGTAGCTTGGGCGGATCCGAAACCAGGTCTCAACCAGGTCGGCGACGAACGATCCGGACCTTTCGGGAAAGATCCGTTTATTGCTTGCCGCCGCTGCTGCTTCTGCTAGTGCCAAAGCTCACTGAGGCGTTCAGAATCCTTGGTGCCTTCCACAGGCGGTGTGCAATCAAAAGCGAACCAAGTCTGAGGCAACATAAGACCTAGTGGACCTTGAAAAGCGAGTTTATACATCTATGGACACTAATGCCTTCACGTTGAGGTCTCCGCTACGAGAACGGGAGCAAGCCGCGCGGAAGAGACGTGTGCACTTTTCAGCAGCGAATTGCGATTTGGGTTTCCCCAAACACCGAGCCGCTCGTGGTTTGGAGGAATCGGAGCCGTTCGCTCGAAAAAAAAGGGAAGTCTGCTCATGCTTCCGACCGAAAGCTTGCTCAAAGTTCTCTGTTAGAAGCCGTACGCAGCTGAGACGCACGTTCCGTTCTAATAAATGCGAACCTCTCGTGAGCGTTAGAACCCTGGCGAATCGATCTAACCACGAATCGATACCCTCTACATCGATCACATATCGACGACAGATCGATTCTGTAGGTACGTGAGACTTCCATAATGGGGGAACATATAATACATCGTTGGATGTGATCTCCCTTTTCTCTGGAAGGTCCTCTACGAGGACTACGGCCCCTCTGAACTCCCACCGAGCCGCTTTCGGACGTCGACGGCGACAACAACGAAGTCGACTTGAGCAAACATCGCTATTACTACAACGCAGCGTTCGACGACAAGCGGAACTGCAAACTTTGAACACTCTCCCCCGCGAGCGGTGAACTCTTTGAAAATCGATGGGGCGATCGCCCGCCCGATCGAGCGAGCGAGCGCAATCGATCGGCTCCAGTTCGCCCGTCAGTCAGTCAGGGGGAACGGCAAGCAAACGACCGAGCGATCGAGCAAACGCTCGGGCGAGCGATTGATACGGAGAGCCGTAACAACATCGTCGAATGGCTACAACGATTCCCCTTACAATGAAAGACCGGTCCGGATCTCTGATTTCCTTCGCTCTTTCTCCCGCTATTTCGCTCTCTAGATCGCGTTTTCTTTCCGAACGTCTACGGCGGCAGTGGCAGCAGCAGCAGACCGCCGAGACAGTGATGAAGGAAACGAGATAAGAAACGAGGGAGGTCAGAGGGAAAGCGGAAACCAGTCGATCGTCTCATTTCTCACATCCACCGCGCCTCACACGAGGCCCGAGAATTATTTTCCTTGGGGATCGGCGATGGTGAGTTGAATCCGAGAGAATGAATTTCCTTCTAGAGAAAGGCAACGCCGCAAAGCATCGAAAGGATGGAACATCGAGTCGAAGTTTCTGCAGAGTCATATTTTCAGAGCTTAGTTTTTGTACCGCGCTCGTCGAGAGAAGGTGGGAAGACATCCGCTCCCGAGATAAAATTTCGAGAGCGTTCGAGTTCTCAAACCGGTTTTTGATTCCTCCGGAAATTAGGTTCGTCCAGGGCTCGGAATTGAGAACCCGGTATTTCCAGGGAGCCTCCGCGATCCCCGACCAGAGGCGCTGGACCTGGGGGCTCGCCTTGCTCGGCTCGAGGGGGGTGGAATAATCCTCCTGGTGGTTCCTTCTTTCCTGCTCCTCATTGTTCGATCAGATGAATCGATTGTTGGGCAGTAGTGGACAAATGCGTCGACATAGTCAGGCTAACTTAGAATAGACCCCTAGACGGGGTTCTAGTGAAGGAATCGAGCGATAGCAGAAATCAAGAGCCCAGGTCGAGAAGATCTCGGAAGATATCGACTTCGATAGGACCAGATCATCCGTGAAGTTTCGAGCGGTTTCGCGTCTACTCCGAAAGAATGAGCAAAACTTCGCCTATCGGGAAATCTTAAAACCTCCGGCTTCTTCGCTCACCACGACAGCCGGAGAACGTCGGCTCCGCATCATCTCTACCAAACCGGTGTCGGAGCTCTTTCGCGAACGTTGAGAAAACGCCTCGTCGCCACGAACGAAGCCGAGAACGCTTCTTCCAGCTCGCGTGCTTCGCTCTTGAGGAAACACAGCTATCGCAGAGATTAGCAGAGTCGAATGGAGGAGAGAAACAAAAAATCGAACTCACCACATGAATCAGTTTGATGAAGCCGTCAACCGTCTTAAGATATTTGAAATTCGACGACAAAATCTGAGAGCCAATGCTGTTCAACGTGAGAGGTTTACGAACAGGTGACGGCGAATACGGCGAACAATGGAGGGGGCTGCTGCAACTACGTCTCGAACGTGCGGAGCCATCCTCCTCCTGCGGCTCCGACGTCTGAGCCAACGTCACAGGTGAGCGCAGCGGACACGCGCGCTCATCGACACCGATGGCTCGATGTCGGGCGGTGAGAACCCGGGCAGGGCATGGCAACTCCTGCCCAAGTTCTTCAAGGAAATGTGAAAGCGCGCCAAAGTGACGGATGACGGGGTGTCCAATGCAAGCGTAAGGATCGTCAATTTGCATACGATGCCGAAAATGAACTGCACACAATGCCACACAAGATCGACCACTCGCTTGCCGTGACAGGCACGTCACAGATGCGAGCTATGTCTCCGACGACAGAATGTCGCGTGCTGGAGTCATGTACGATACCGCACGGCAGCCCCACGTTAGCTACAGTGGAGAGGGACGTCGGCGAGGGTACCGGCCCCGGCCCCCAAGCGGGCCCTCCCTCGTGTTCTCTTCTCCACGAGACGTCATCAGGGTGGTTCCCCCTCTGGGGAAGTTCAGCGGAAATCGAGACGATAAGACTCGATGATCGATACGTGCGTAGTCTTGAGTAGTACGCGACCATGACATTCATCCTGAGTTAGGTTTGTCCCGACTTCCGCCATTAGGATATGGTCCAAGGAAGTCCTGGAAACGCGTCCGCAAAGGTGCGCGGTCTCGAGAATGAAAGCTCCAGAGGAATTCCGAATCTCAGGAGACCCGGTAAATCCACGGGCCCGAGCTCGGACGCTGAACCGGGAGGGCAATTAGTGCATGCATGGATTCGCCTGCGGAGGCGAAGAACGAATACTCGCAAGAAGCCGGAGGCACGGCATTCGTATGCTCCTGCGTCTAATCAGGAGGGACGCCATCAATGACGAGCTCGTGTGCTCGAAGAGTGTCGCATTACATCGTATTGAGCGAAAGCAGCTATCTGCTCGCTTTTCTTATTGATGAAGGCTTTCGTTGACGGAAAATATATTCACATGGACGTATTGAGCTCTTTCACGACCACCCCTGGTGGCGCCCTCCGTGGAGAACACGCGAATCAATTGGCTTACCGGGGAGAATTGCACATCCAGGACGCCACCGTCGGCGCCACCTGTACAAGGCCGCGACTCGGGATAACTTTTCTCGCAGCAAAAATTTTCATCTTGATGGAATTGACGTATAGCTCCAAGTTAACAGAATCGAGCGCCCACTTCCAACAGAGCCCGGAAACATCTGGTTCGACCCTTCGGTGACGATTTGTCGCGCTCAAATATTCTACCCTGGTCCCGCAGGCTCCTTCGAGGCTACTAATGGAGTTTTAATAGAGATTTTTATGCGCTGCCCGTTTTTCTCGCTAGAAAACCCCTACACTGACCGGAGGTCCTGATTCGGGATGCGTGCTGGATCACTACGTCCGAATAAATGGAGAGAGATTAACGCAGCGCTCCCAGGGAAAGTACCGCTGGGGAAAGGTTCCACTCGGAATGTAGATCATGTCTCTTCAGATATTCACCGTTCGAAGCGGTCAGGGAATTCGCACGTTTGATGTGCCTGAATCCTGTCCTCGGAGCTCCGAAGCTCGCTTAAGTAGATTTGTCGAGCCGGACTCCATACAGCAGCGGATCGATTGAGCAAATCTCATTAATGAATCCTCCCTGTCCATCATTAGGCAACGCAGCGTTCATACAGCCCGTCTCCTGGCGCCGCTTCTAACGATAGACACACCCGATAATACAGAATCACAAAGTTGTTTTTCCAGGGGAAAACGCTCGATAGCATGTATTACTGGGACACGATTGCGTGATCCGCTTCACTCGGCGTAATGTCGCCGATGTATGGAGCCAAGAAGTCGTTCTCCGAGTAGTTCACTTGATCATTGGAGTCGCAGCTACAGTAGTTGGAGTCCATCCTAGCGACCACGTCGTCGCTGCGCGGTCGTCTTTCCTGGAATGGAATGTCTCGATCCTCTTCTCGAAATACCAGAGCTCTTCTGGCTCTCGGTTCCGGGGTCGACGTCGAGCGAGGAATTCAGATCTTCGGACTCCTCCGAGCGCCGATCATCATCGGAGTGCAGCTCTATCCCGATTGCAAACTCGTCGGATAGATGAGCTCCCAGTGTCGATCTGAACGTTCGACGGGATCTAGGAAATTGGCGAGAATGTTTCGAATGCTATGCGGGTACTTGTTCAGAACGTTCAGAGTCGATGGTTCCATCGATATCCGGCGCTATTCTGGGCGACAGGATGTCGACAGGAAGCCAGCGGCAGGTCGGGACATCGCTGCTGCGGACATAGGACGCCGCTCGAAGCTCGGAAAGTATTGTGTTTTCGCTTCATTTTTATCCGTGGGGAACAAAGGGCGAGCGTTGATAATAATTGCTCTTCGAAATGAGTTATCACAAAAACAGGAGGTTCGGAGGCGGGCCGCGCGCTCCTAGAGAGGGAAAGTCGGAGCGGAAATTAACAGCCATCGGAGATAATCGGCTCCATGGAGGAAGCTTATTCTCCCACTCGGTGTTCCCCCAGATCAAGGAATCGCAGTGGCGATGCCGTCGTCAGTCGCTCCGGCGGCAGCAGCAACGTTTTACGATGTGAACGACGTTCCCGTACAGCACTTAAGAACTGCAGTAACAACAGTTGAGAGAGTTTATTGCACACAAACTCGTCCTATCTCGTTGTTCTCTTCCGCTAGCTCGTGCACACTTTGGACACTCGGCTCGATCTCACTCAGCCCCTCGGAGCTCCGCACCGTGTTCAGCGCCCTTGTGCTCCGCTCGCTCCGACGCTCACTCAGAAGGGAAAGTTTGCAACAAGTAACTCGTCCTCGAAACTCGAGTAAGATCCCGTCTCCCCCGCGGAACACTTCCCCGGTGAGCCTTCCCTCTCCGGACAAGAACCTGGGCGTAGCTGCGCTTCTTCATGAGTGCGTACCGCGTGACCGGGGATTCGACGGAACGCGGTGCTGGAATCGTGGACGGCGCGCGGCATTTTCCCCTCAGCGATCTCGCTCTCGGATTCGCGAACACGAGAAGGCCGAAAAACATCCTGACTCTGTCCGTGTACTGAAGCTTCACAAGTGTTTGACGTTCGACGTCGGGCCGCCGTGTCAGGCAGCGTCCTCCTTCGACTGCAGCCAATTAATGCTAATACGTTTGACGTGTCCCAATCACCAGCGCGAGGGAGCCGCCGAGCCAGCACTCGGAGGCAATAACGTTGTTGAATCCACGTCGCTCGGCCGGAAGCAACTTTGACATGAGCCACAACAACGCTGGCGCCAGACCGGGTGTGTACTTTGTTGCTGGATGCGCCGTAGTATGCGACTATCACAGTGCCCAGTCCTATTACCAGAGCTAACTTTTTCCACGCAATTCCCAAATGCCGTTTGCAAAACTTGTTTCCGCGCCCTGGCCGCAGAGCACTATAAGCAAATAAATTGAAAGTCCGATAATCATCTTTTGACTTCCTGTTCCCTGGAAATTGTTTGGTAGGTACCGGAACGGGGAATCAAGCTGCAGAAGAGCGAGCTGGAGCGCAATTCGTCGAGTAAAAAGAACAGGTGTTTCGTAGTTTGTTAGCCGCGGGCATCTTGCCACCCGTTCCTGCCTGCCCGTCTGTTCTTCGCTGCATCGGACGCCCGCTCGTCTCCTCCCCGGCGGACTGCAGGTGGTCATGGGAGAGAGAATCTTCATTGCGAATGACTCTGCCAGACACCGTTTTCGGGACAAACAACTCGATGATAAGCGTAGGAGGTCGCGGCATCGATAATGATGTTTTACTATCGGCGCTTACGATCTGTCTTGGTTAGCGATTCGATTCGGGACGAGCAGGTGAGGCGAACAGATAAGGTTGGAGGGTCGAGCCGACTCGAACGCCTCGGGCCCAGGCTTTGCAACCGCGCTCAATAACCGCAATAATTGCAGTTGTTCTTTAACATGGGAATCTATGAGGGACAGCGAATAACCGCAGTCGATAATCGCGGTTTTCCCGGTTTGCGGTTTTTTGCAAAGCCTATTCGGGCCTCGACTTTCAGGATGCGGTCACATTGCACCGTGGCGGTGTCCGTCGGTCGAGCCGAGGCTTCTCGTGTTTCTGACTCTGATCGGAGCGGCTTCTTTGATCTGAGCGCTCTAAATGCAGGAGGAACAGTCCTCTCGAGTCAGCGTCGACCTTTATCTTGTTTGCCTCTGTAACCGCCCGTCCGCGAAGTACTTGAATTTCAGCGGTGGGGTTTCCTTCATTGTTTGAAGCGATCACCGAAGAACTGGGTACGCGAAGAGCACGACGGAGGGAACGTTCCGACATTTTCGGAACGAAAACGCAGCAGCTCTGCTTCTCCGAAATTAAATGGAAACCCTTCCGCGGAGCTTTCTTGCGAACATCTACCGCTGGCCACTGAGCGTGTGTCGTTCTTGCCGTCAGTCGCCGCCGTCACCGCAAACCATGATTGATGAATGTAATGCTTCGTAGGAACAAGATGGCAAGCCGGCCGACTCGGAGAATGACTTGCTGCCATACACACATAGCGATGAGATTTTCCTGGGCCAGAACCGGTTTGGCATGCCCGGCGGCATCGGCGAACACAGCACTATTAAATATCCTCGGCACCAAGCGATTCGCATTTACGCTGCGATCCAAGGATTCCCATGCAAGCTGGTTCCGATATTTCCTGTTTCGGGTTAGACTCTGTGCTCTTTCGGAGTTGGATAGTTTGAGAAGGTCATCCGACTTAGTGCGTGATACCCACAGTCAGAGCCGAACGAAATTGGATACAATTCTTCACCGTAGCACCGGAATCGCAGCTCTCAGATCAAGGAAAACGGAATCGTTCTTTTTCGTGCGATGGAGGGACGACGTCGTCAGGAGTACTCCGATAGCATTAGGCAAGCGTCTGACTGACTCTGATTGCGAAACCTCATCCGAGGAGCGAGCGGACCGGGAGGGAAAGAAACAATAATGAAATTCTTCGTGTTGATTATCGAGCTCAAGTGTTTTCGTAATTTATTGCGATCATCCTCGAGAAGGAGAAACGCGGTGTTTCCTTCAACGTTGAAGGTCTATGGTGTGCCAGGGGAAATTTGTGGCTCGCCTGGGAAAAGGTCTGGAAGGTCATGAGAAGAAAAGAGCGCTCTGAGGGTAAGAGGGAATCTACGGTAGATATCCGCTCCTGCTCAACAATGTCTGAAGCGCACGATGCGCTCTCGGGCCGAAGACAAATGATAATCTTCTCAATATTTCCCCGCCTGTACCTGCTCTAGAGCATGTATTGTATAGCCACGGACGTCTTTCAGCGTCCGGGAATGAAATTGTAGGGAATGGAATTGGATCTCGCGCGCGATTTAGAGGCAAGGAGCTGACATGAATCGGAAAACGCTCCAGATCGGCTTTCCCAATGCTCGACATCTCCAGGTTAGAGCGACAGGAGGAAAACGCTACGTGGGAACTGCGCAAATTCGTTAGTTCAAGCCTCACGAAAACTTTCCCGTCGACTCTTTTTCTTCCACGAGAGTTGTGCCTCCCCTCGGAGTCTGAATACTCCCGCTCGCCTGCTGATGCGCTTGGAGTGAGCACAAAAACCGTTTAGCCCCCGTTGTTCGCCGAGACTGGGTCGAGAGTGAGGAGTCAGTTCTCGGAAGATCCCCTTAACATCAGAGAGGCGTAATTGAAAGCACTGTGGGACAAGAAGACGAATTTCGTGATGATATTCTGAAGCGCGTCACTCTGGATAGGATTATCGAAACAACAAAGCGGATATATCTCGCCGTAGCATTCAACGGTGATTGGGTAGTCCGAGAGAGCTTCGAGCGAAGTACGAGCTTATTGAATCGGCGGCGACGGCTTTTGTTTCGTAACGAGACGACAGCGCGCGTTTTTCTTCATCCTCTTCCGTTCTCGAAGAGTTGCTTATCCAACTACAGTTTTGGAAGCCAGCGCCTACCCTGGAGCGCAAACACGTGGAATTCAGCCGTCGCATGTCGGCGTCGTGCGCGGTACCCTACACGGCAACATGTGTTCCTCTGGGCAACAAGTCGCAGGCAAACAGGAACCTGGAATGGGCGGGAGCTCCTCAAGCTAACATCGGCGGCTACAGCTGCATGGTTCGCCCACACACACATTACTGTTGGTAACATCCTGATGACACGCTCATAATACACGCAGTTGACAGCTCTCTCGGATCGGTAGGGGTCTGCAGGGGCAGAAAAATTGACCTGGGATTCGTAGATACCTGATGACTAGAGCTCGGAAGTTCAGGCATTATGCCTTAACTGCCTATATCTGCTTTTTCGGCATTTTTTGATGTAAAATGCCTGTTTCATTTTTTTCGTGCCTTGAGTGCCTTTTCGAGCTTCTGAGGGGCCGAATTCCGAGGATTTCGGGGAAAACTGAGGGTTTCTCATTGAGATTGGTGATGAGATGAGGTCGGCGAAGATGACGTCGGCTAGTCTCCAGGAGCACATCCTGCTCACGACAAGTTCCGATGCTCCGCCAGAGCGCGCAAAGAAAAATTGTCCCCGTAAAATGCTCGTTTCAGATCGGCGTCGATTACTGACCGATGGGAATCCTGGTTACCACATGAAATTCTCACAATACGACACTGATGGACGCTCCGATGCGTTTGTTTCCCCGCCTATAACGCCTATTTTGCCTAGTTTCGGTGCCTTTTTCGAGGGTTTTCAGTGCCTTTCCGCCTGCCATTTCTGAGAGTTTTGAGTGCCTGCACTTCCGAGCTCTACTGATATCGTACAGCCTTTCGCCCGTTCGAGAGTCTGCCCGGGAGCCATATTTGGACTCGCGGATTCATTCGAAAAATTCAAGGGAATTTTTTCGAAAAATTTTCCCGAATTTATGAGTCGGGCAGGGCAGAAACTGGACGGAGTCCCGTCCCAGGGAACATACCGGTCCACAGTTCGATGCCAAAGACCAAGATCGGAGAAATGGTGTTCATTTAGTCAATCCGCCGGGAGGAATGGATGAATGATTGAAAGTTTCCGTTTGGTAGATGCAGATTTCGCTGAGGCCTACTCACAGGTGGGAATCATTTCGGCAGGAAGAAAAACTGCCGGTCCGGATCGGAGGTATGTATTGAAGATTATCATCCCGGACGAACGAGTTGAGGAGATCCATCCATGTAAATTATATCAGAGGAGATCGTAGGTCCGATGATTCATCGGAGACCGTAGACTTTCTCCGAAACAGAGGATTATTATTATCGTGAGAGGCAAGGAACCCGTCCACCACATCGGCAAGTAGCCCGCCCTTTACATAGGCAGGGAGCTTGTCCTCTACGAACTACAGAGGACAACTGATCCAGAGGGTTTGAAGCCTCCGTCCGGGGATGACCTCGCGGCCAATGTTCGTATGTCGGCATCGGCTACGACGGGAAGATGGTCCTGGAGCGGGCAGGCAAACGGACGAGCAAGGGAGCGCCATTGAGCCTGTCGGCATGCCTCTTTCGAAAGAACACGAAAATGGCATTAGGGATTCGGATATGGAGGGCGCACGGATGCGACTTATAGGGAGTCCGATTCCTTATATTTTGTCGATTCACTCCGTGTGTGCGTTCCTCTTCGAGTGACCGGTCCCAGATATCTCTAGAGGCTTTTAAGTCGATTCGATCCCGCGCCGCCGCCGGCGCCGTCATCCTCCCTCCTCTATAAGCGAGGAATCCGTTTATATCAAAGCCATTGTTCATCGAAGAAATCGAAGCTCGCTCCCGAGCACTCATGGAGTCCCGTTTATTGTCAGCTGTGTATAATATGTAGGTGCAGATCCTCCGAGGAATCCGAGCTCAGGAAATATGTATCTCTTCCAGATTCCATTCGTTGACTTCACTGTGACCGTGAATCAGTATGCTCTTGTTTGAGTGCTGAAGCATACTTCGCGACCTTGAGTGTCATCTAACGTTTCCGTAGTGTCCAGCGAGCATAAGCTAGCTGTCCATCACAGCAGGGACCTCAACTCTGACCTCGTCGGGTGGGTTCATCGCGGAATCCGCCCCTCCCCCCTTTCGCCTGGGATGGGATCATTTAATGAGAACGGAAGGAGCGTAAAGGCGTCAGCAGTTCTATTTGCGGAGGGGTCAGTCGTCCTGGAGATTTTCAGAACGGAGCCCTTATCAGACTTGTAGGGAGAGATTCTGTTTCGGGCTTTCAGCCGAATCGAAACAGAGATACCCACCACCTGAAGGAAAATCTCGACCGTCGCGTCGATGAATTCCGAATGGATGCGATCGAAGTCGACGGAGTATTCCTGCTCCCTGAGTCCGAGAAGCACGAAACGCTTTAGGACCTAAGGACGAACTCGATGTCGAGCCGGTCAAACTGATTACCGATGTAAGTCCGAGATTTACAGGGACGACCGATCGGGCGGCGATCTCTCGATGGAGGAAGGGGATTCAGCCCTGATCGGGAGCATATTCCATCATGCTCGGCCCGCTGGACAGGTGCTCCAAAGAGATTCGCTGCGCCAAAGTTTCGGAGGAGCGTTATTTGAAACAATCTCTCGAGAGAACGGGAATCTTAGCGACTGAACGCCTACCACTCGGCCGGCAGAGGGACCGACGAGATACGCCGCTCATTCCGTACTGGGCGCGCCGTCTCCTCTCGTGGACGGCAGCCGGTCCGAGAACTTTGAAGTTCCCTGTTCTAATTCAGAACGCTACAAGGAGCAGAAACAAGTCGATCATGCGGAAATTACAGCGTATGAGTGCCGAATCGAGTCCTTGAGCAGGCAAGCTGCTGGAATAGTCCACACGTGGTGAGTCTGACTCTGACTGGACCGCTTACTCGCGGGAACGCACGAGCGACGGATAATTATCCTCCGAATTTACCCTAACTCTCGACGGATCGGGAGATTTATTTCCCGGACCACGATTCCCGTGGAGTTCTTGTCCTGCATGCCTTTGGACCTGGACGGGGGCATCGATAATCCGAATACGTTGATGCTGTGCTTTTGCACGGTGTTTCCTAGCTGATGCGGAGCAGAGCCTTGTCACCGTCTTCATTTTCCCCCTAAGTAAATGGTGCACAATAAATGCTCGTTTATTACCGCATTGGGCTTAGTCGAGCGAGCTGCTTGCTCACAAGCTTGATAATTACTGCGGGAGACGACCTCGTAGGACGACTTCACAGAAGACCGCTGCGACTAGCGGACAGGCCGCACCGACAGAGCCGAACAGTCCGAGCGGAAACAGGCCAAGCGCGGAGACGTCTCCGGTCAAGGAGAGAATTCGACACATGTACAACCCTCCCCTTAGATCCTTTCTTGGTTCCCGGATTCCCGGCCCGTGTCCGTTCGCTCTCCATCCCTGGGGTTTCCTCTTATCACGACATTTCAGACCTTCGATCTGCGATGTCTAGACGGCGGGCGTGTTTTCCGCTCCCCGAGTAACCTCGCTTCCTTCAGCCGCTAACCCCATTCAGTCACGTCGAGCAGTGGGCGTGCGGATCATTGCCGAAACGGGTGGCTTCGGATTCGGAAAAGCTTCTGTATGTGCGATAGGTATGTGGGTATGAACGATTGGACGAGTCGAATGATTTTCCTTGTTTTGCTCAGAAACTTACCCAGCTGCCCATAGGCTTCGTGAATGTTCTAGGATGGTCAGTCGACTCCTCTGATAGTGATTTCCAGACGGGGACGGCGAGGAGGGACGGAAACTCAGAGAACAATGAAGATACTTGGCGCGACTCACGCTCGCATGAGGAATTACGCGAGGCAAGCCTCTCACATGCTTCTGCTCTAGTTCGCCCATCGGAGTGTTTTCCAGACAACGACACGCGATGTCTGGCGAGCCTCTGCAGTGCACACGTCGAGATCGCGCTTCGTTCTCCGGCATTCCTGATATGAGTCCAGGATCCGCTCCGCGGCTCATTCGCCGATACGGCTGCAGTCGCGATCTATTCTCGGAGTTCTCTCTTCGACCTGTGTCGTATGGTCGGTCGATGAGAACCCGAAGCGATGCAAGTCCCCTGAAATTCGGAAGCATTCGGAAATTTTCTTGACAGGGTTGATAGTCAACCTATGGTTATCCAAGTACATGACGTATGCCACGCATTCCGCCTGCTTTCGAGAAGCCTGTGGGGAAGGCAACATCCCTCGGTCTGCGGCATCAAAAGCACCAGACGCATCCCAGAGAGCATTCCAATGCTCGCGGCGATGATCGTGCAGGTGCTGAGTTCGCCTTCGCCCGTCACCTCGGCGTTCGAGCGAATTATTTCCGGCCTGTGGTTTCGAATCCCGGAGCCGAGCAGCTGAATCAACCATTCCTGGGTATATGCTTCTGGTCCGCTGCTTCGATTCACTGGAATTCGTCGACGTTTGCGAGCTAGGGGACGCGTTTGCAGCATACGCAGCAGCCGATACAATAATCAAAGAACTTGAGCCGCGCCCGATGTGAATGTGGCCCCCCGGGCTCCTATCTCTTCCCATCAGATACATATGGGGTCTGCGGGAAGTCCGCGGGAGAATTCAACGACGCAGGCCCCGTCGCGTTCCCTGCGGTGTCGCTTCGTTGGACCCGCGTAGCACCAATCTCGTTTCGCTCTTTGGTTGAAAACGCAACCAGAACAGCTATCGGCAGAAAAGTTCCATAGGGGACCTATTGGAGAAAGTCCTCGAAGACCTCCTACACTGCATAAGTCCAGAGCTCAATCCCGGGACCGGGGTGAGGATCCCTGTGAGGTGAATAATTAAGTTCAAGGTTGGCAAAACTCTTCGTGCCGTGGGAAAACATCCAGTCTATTAACGCGTGGCAGAGCCAGCTTGTTCGACAAATGCCTTGCCGACGCCGCTGTGAGCGCAGCTGCGGCTCGAATGGGTTGTCCATTACCATCGATCGAAGGCCAAAGATACACCGAGACAAGCCTTTTCGCACAGGAGTCAAGCCGTCTACCATCCCCTTTCTGTTATAGTTATCCCTCGACTCTCCAGGTCGCCGGCCAGCTCATAGACCGCAGACGAGAGGGCCGAAGCATTTTCGTTCTCCTCTCTCGGGAGTATGTAGACGCTTGCCGGCCGTATGTAGTCGCAGGAAATGGTGGTATTGTCATCATTTGACGAAGAAGACGGGAAAGAAAGATTTATGAAGACGAGAAGCCAAAATCTCCGCTCGCTCGTCGACGCTCGGATAAAAAAGAAAATGCCATGGATCGGACGTCGATGTTTTCCCAGACGAGGGCAAGAATCTGCAGCATCGTCGGTGGTCGAGTCTACAAGCCATTCCTCGGGTATATTTATTCGTATCGAGGTCCGATGAGCATTTTTCTCTATTGAATTAATCGGATTATAATGATCGGATCATAATGGTAATCTACGCATCCCTCTTCCCGTCAACTCGGTCATCCTGGCAGGCTCCGGAATATGGGGTCGGGGTCTCCATCCTCCCAGAGATTCCTTCGCCTTGCTATCCATTGGGAGAGAATCTTCCGAGGGCACCAGCAGGGTACGGTTTGGTCTGGGAATGTATCGCCAGGACGATTTTTCCACCTCTGAGCGTCGTGCCGCACCTTCACGCGCAGAACTATCGAGCACGACGTGGTGACGTCCTTCGGTATATTTCCCGTCCTGAGCTCCCCTTTTCTCTCGGGCGGTTTCCGGAAACTCCGGCTTTGGACTTGCCGCGGCCAGAGCCGCTCCGCCAGAATTCTTCCACCCTGCCCGACTTTTCTTCTATGGCTCCTTTGGAGACCACCGGAACAACCCACCTCCGTGGTCGGTATACGCCGGCTCGGAAACGATGACCGCCGATGGGAGTATTTTTTTTTTGACGGAACGTCATGGGCGATGTCTTGTTTCGCTGCGAGGAGTCTCTCGCTCCTTCAGTGCGCTCGTTGTTCCTGGCATTATTACGCTCTTCACGCTCCACTCGCCGCTGCGTGTCCCCCTTCGGAGCTGTCAGCGTCAAGGACGAGCCGCTCTCCGCTCCGACTCTGAACACATACATACATAGACGAGCTCGGAGGGCGTATCGCACGTTGTAACACGGTCTCAAAGCGTGCTCATCGATGAACGATTCGTAACGACTCTCCGAGGAATATCGGAGGATCGGCGAGACGAGCTGCGGAGTATGGGAAGAGAGCGGCCGCGATCGAAGCACGGGAGACCGCCCGAGAAGTTATGGAAGTCGCCTGCGGCTAGACACGGAATCCAAAGTAAGATCGCTTCCGTAAATCTTCATTTGACGCGATCTCCGTGACGGCTGCGATTTGTTGCGTGAGTAGGCTCAAGCCTCGATTCTACGTCCTGCGCACACGGAGCTTTCTCTGATGGGACCGGGTCCTCGAAGTGATGAGCTCACAACCCACCCCTTGTCGGGAGAGACAACGCCACGTTGTGGACGGATCCCCCCGCGCCGAACGTATGACGCCCATCAACATAGTCCCGAGGCTTTCATTTTGTTGAGTCACGAAGATTGCGCACTTCTTCAAGCCGTGGAGGAGTTCGGTCCCTCCAAACTTCCAGATTTCAAGGAATCTCCTCGTGGGCCACCGCGTTACTGGCGTTGGAATCAGATCCCGGTGGTTTAGGCTCATGTGTAGCGACAATCCAAATGGGGGAATTATGACCGCTGACCTTTTCCCGACCACATCCTACGTTCTTGATTCAAGGGAGGAGCAGTGCAATTCATGGGGTTAGTCGCGAAGACCGGCACAGATTACCTTCGTGCCCTGGTGGTCCCATCGAATGCCAAGAGACGAATCAATAGTCGGTTGCCCGGTTATTCCCTAGCGCTCCCACTCAGGCTGTTTGGTCAATCTTTCGGTCGCGACGAGGTCGCGTATGAGAATTGTATTACGAAACGATTCGCCGTGCAATATACTAATACACTAATGAAACGGCTCTCACATGCTCCGCCGGAGGCAACAGGCAATAAACAGCACCGAAGAAGATTTGCCCTCCCAAGGTGCAAATAGGGAGCCGGACCGGTCAGCCGCGTGTTGGCCGAGCGACGGAGCTTGTCCGGAGTTGGAACGGACAAGGGACCGGGAGAGCCTCCTGAATATTTTCGAACTTGGAGAATGTCTACGCTCGGAGGGAGCAGCTCCCCAGCACCACAGAGAATTTCGGACTAATTCAGGAACAATAGCTCGAGAATTCGATATCGGGAATAGAACAAGAGAATCCTCCGTCTCGCACGTTCTCGGCCTCCACCGCACAGCGCGGAAATCGCAGCTGACCGCAGACCCGGTGAGAAGAAAAATCGAACGGACGTGGATCGCGCGATTCCGGGAACACTAGACCCGATAGAGGTACCGAGCCGGTCGGTCAGCGGCCGACTCGAAATTGAAAACTCGGCATCGCCTATTTTCAAGTCCGAGAGGCTTCCGCATTTCCTCGCCGACGTCGGCGGTAGCCCGATGGCAGAGCGACATTCACTCTGGGAAAAAGACCACGGAGCTTGTAGTCGTTCCAGACCAAAAATTCTCCCCGCTTCTCTCTGCGGCCGGAGGAGAGGGTCGCGTCTGGCTAGTTTCAAAAAAAAGCTCCCTTGCTGTGCCATCTCGACCCCGCACCGCCAAGCAGGTGATTCTTGACCGAGACAAGTCGCGGCTGGAGCAGGTGAAAAACTCGGAGCTATTTTCCGGCGAATTCTCCCGATTTCCCCGAATCTTTCCCGAGTCTCATCATCTTGCGATGAAAATATTCACATTGTGTCGTCGCGAAATTCCAAAAAAACTACTTCCTCCGCATACACGTTGTTTTATCCTGCGCAAGGACATACGAAGGATCCGACTGGTGCGCTGCGGGAGGTAGAGGGACCCGCGCGGATTCACAGCAGAATGGCGTGCCCTGTGTAGTTTCAATTCATTAGCGGAGCTATTCCCTGACACCGGTCGGTTCTTCGCGTTGGCGAGCGAATGTCCCGTTCAGGTTCCGTAAGTCAACAGAGATCCCTAATAAATAGCGTACGTCACTGATTCGTTGACCGTGAGCCTCGATTCACAGATGGATATCTCCCGATTGAGACCCCATCTGGCCGAGGAGGCGCTGCCGAATCTCCGTCCTTCTGTTTCTTGCCAATAGAGAATCAATGCCAGTCCTCCCTGGCGAGGATCCACGCGAATGATGTGGGAAAAGACAAGATCCACCTAAAGAAGAAAACCAAGTTCGCTCGTTCTTTTTCTTCGGCGTCGGCCACGACCGATGGAAATGTATCCGCGAGGAAGCTTCCCCTTCTGTAGTGAGCTGCCTCCTCTATATCCAGTGGTGCTTTTCGGGGAAACGATGGAATGGTCAATCCATGACGAAACTTTCGGTCATCTCAGCAGTGGTTTCTCTCTGAACACGCATTCGGAGGGAACCGGCGTATTTCCGGTTCTTCACCGACCTATCATCCAGGCTCGACAGAGATGCAAGGCGTGAAGGGACCAGGACTATGTATTTGACCGAGGTCGACGAAATAATGGGAAACGCTTCTATGGTGTCTCGTTCCTCGGGGAAGTGAGAACGGAAGCCTGGCCGACTCCGCTTAATGAGTCCGTTTGAAACGAGAGAACTATTCGTGGCAGCAATTCGTTCGGAAGAGCTTGGATCTGACACATGTCTGACGCTGATCTGTCGAGTCATCGCCCCTGGGTGTGGGGCTGTAGGGTCATATGCAATCATCGGGAAAATGATCATTGTATATCGTGACAGGATCGACATCGGATCGATCGACCGTCCTCTCGGCCCTGTGACATTTTGGGACTCCCTTCCGATCGGGAGGAATGGAAGGTTGACCATCGTCTTCTTCCTCAGTGATTACGGGAGTTCGATCTCGCAGGGGTCAGTCGTGGAATCGAGACGTATATCACAAGTCAATCCAAATCGAGAACGAGAAGCTCAACCATGACCGTATGCGACATTACTCTTCCGGCGAGCTTTTTGAGTACGCGACCGGACTCTCGGCATCTATCCAATCTTTTGTTGTCGACTTCTCTCGGAAGAGATCCCTCAATTTTTTCGGAGCCTGATATTTCCGGAGTCCTTTCGTTTTCGACGGTATTTTCACGGAGACATCCCGGAGTACAGATTCCGAAACCTTCTCAAGCCGACCGCGGGCGGGGGAGAAGCGGGCTGCGCCACGACTGGGGAATGCACCCCTCTGAAATGGTGCGTGAATCATGTATCAGAGCCGCTCGTCGCCCACTCGGCCGTTAACCAGAACAGAGCTCTCTGTCGGGTCGGAGTCATATTGTCCATCGAAATCGATGAAGAACTCGACAACATGAGTCCTTCGCTCGGCGGGAGTCTGGCGGCGTATGAGGAATCGAGGTGAATCACTTCTCGAGCTCAGAAGGAGAGTCGCCTGCGTTCTGGCATCGCTTCCGTATGCGAATGCTGGCACGCGTTCCCCATGTATACAAACTCACACGGTGATCGCGCCCAATTTGAGTCCACATACCGGGGAAGATCTGTTGCATCTGCACGAGGCGCGACCGACCCAGGAATGCCCAGATTTAGGATGGTTCATGCAAGTCGACCCGGACCTTCCCTTCCGACTCGCATACGAGCCGATTCCTTCGCTGATAATTTTGATCAGTGATCGCAGCTTGATTGTTCGTGGGCGATCAGTCCCAAATACCGACCCAGTTCTCCTCCGCGGAGTGGACTGCGGATCTTTTCTTCTCTTCAAAGAGCACATAATTTGTCTATTCGTTGCGAATATGTCGAGGCTCTTTCCAGAAACATCGATCGAGCACGAAGTCCGGATCCCGTCCGGCTCGAAATCACTTGAAAACGTTTAAGGACCGCAAGCTGCAGGCGGTCGGCTTGCCGAGGCGTCAAATCATGGCAGAAAGACCTATCTCCCTATCGGCCCACTGTTTGATGGAATTGGGTTAGTTTTCATGAAAGCTTGGTTAGAGTTCACTGATTGCCCGACGAGGCTGCAATATTCAATCATGCCCCGAGAGATGGTTTCCGTGGTTCGAAGGCATCGATACTTCTTCCAGATTTCGTCGGCATAATCATCAAAAACTGCGACAGCAATCGAGTTTCGGAAGTTCTTCTACTTCACGAATCTGGAATCGAAAGCCACACCGATCAACCCATTGTAGTCCTTGGACTGCCGAAGTAGGAAGTCCTTTCGGACCCTCGCTGCGGCTTCCTCCACTGACTTTCAGAGCCGGAGCCGAAGTCTACTCTTGATGAGTCGTCCCATGGAGAGATCCTCCCGACGACGGCCTAAATCTGTTGACACCTGCTATACCTGAGCTTGAGGGTGCTTCGTCGTGCCGCTTCTGTCGCCAGGAGCTCCCTTCGAAAAGTCTCATCCATCGTCGATAAGCTCGATTCGCCTCAAGTCAGAAGAACTACTTGGTTTTCCGGGAAATCTTCGTTGTGCACCTCAAAAAAAAGGCCCTGGCAAACCGTAAGTTTGGACGTGAAACGCATTTTCGATTGCCCCAGAGGATCCTTAGGTCTTGATTCGTATATCATCAGAATCATCGAGGTACACATGATTCGGTTTCGTCCGATGTGAAGTTTTCTTTATTCAATCGGTGTCCTCCCGATTCTACATGGAACCTGGACGGGGTTCCCATGATCGAGGAGCGATCAGTGCTCGGTTGTGTAAATCAAGTTCTGGTGAGCTTTTTTTCCTTTAATCCGGTAGACGCGTCCCTTTAGTTTGAGAAACGCTGCTCTAATCAGTCATTGAGGCTATCGGTGTCCACGCTCGAGAGCACACCTCCCGACGCCTCGAAAGCCATTCCGAATCTCGAAACGGTGCCGAAGATGATGGAGTCCGATGGATCGAAGGGTTTGAGGCAGACGCTCCTAAGAGATATCTACGAAGACCAGATGTTGTGACCTTGCCGAGCCATGTCGCTTGTGTAAGGAGTGGATTTACATATGCTATGAGGAACCAACCGACCTGCGGCCGACTGGGGGTGCCCGTTCGTTGGCGCCATCGCGAAGCACGGTCGTCCGTGATCCTCCCTTTCTCGCCGGGCAACTTCTCCTTTAAAATATCTCGAGCTTTCCTTCCTATTTTGCGTATGATATGCCTACTCGCCTTCTGCTCTGCCGCTGAGCTCGGGCGTCTCGCGATCGGTCCGTCTCCCATGTTTGAAAACAACGTTATTATCTAGTCCTCCAGAGTCCTTAACAGTTCTCTGCAACCTAAGTTTCATGTCTATAGCACACTCGCTTCTGGTCGCCGCCATAAACTTCGGTGTGACGGACTCACAGAGCACGCCGTTCCCAAAGGGGAAGAGGTGACCCTGACTTCCCGTGGGGAAGCGTTATCGATCTCGGGAGAAATAAAATGCGCTTCGTTTTCCCACGCACCTAATACCCGATTCCCTCAAATTTCTATTCAACTATTTCATCGAGCAACGGCGGGATACTGTTGCTCAGGATAAGTCTACTTTTCATCACGATTATTTCGCATAATAAGCTGATTTTTCAAGGCGTTGTCGCAGTTTCGTTCAGGTCCGGAACTCTCTTGGAAACCCAATTTCAATACCCCATTCGAAGGCGGTGTAGAGAAACTCCTCTAGATCTAGATGGCTTCAGCTTCTCCCTGATTGACTTAAATCAACGATAATGTTAAAGCATCGTGTGACACCGCAGTTCCATCTGGGGTACCGGAGACCCTTCCGAGATTTCTCTGGTCGCTGCTCTATCATTTGCAGAACCAGATCTGCGACTCGCACACTGGAAGAAGTGAGGGGCAGCGATGGTGCATATACATTAATAGGAAAGAGCGCAGCGGTGGGATTGGGGGACGGGATTTGATAGTTTATCCCCAATTTTCGATCGGTTCTCGAGAGTCTACCGTGGAAATTCCGGCGGTAATTGGTGAGACCTACATTGATTCGCCTACGAGAGTCTTGCCTCACTGACAAGGAGAGCCTGTACTTAATAAATCACTTAATTTATGCGGTTTCGACACCTCTTCATGGGGGGTCAGATTCGAGCTCATCCTGCAGAACACATACTCCAGAATATCGTAAGGAACATACACAGCTGTTCTCCCGTTTTCCAATCTGCCAGCGAAAACCTCACCATAATTGCTGTCGCATTCGCAGAGTTATTAGATGTCAAAAGCGGACAAGATTTCGTTTCACGAAGACGAAGTTTAGTTGGAAATACCCCTCAGTAAATTTAAAGACGTTTCACGTCAAAATCAAGTGATGCAATTCGGATAATCCGAAACTCCACAGTCTCTGAATCATAAGGCTCCAGAAGCGGACAAAGATTTTGATGCTTGAAGGACGAAGTACATCGAATTGGTCAGCAAAGCCTGCGACAGAGACGTTTCCACATCAGAGTAATTATAACCATGGAATTCAATTTCCCCGGGATTCCCGATCGATAGGGCAGCATGTGTTCGTCAAACGAAGGATTTGTGCTCCGTTTCTGGTCTGAAATCGGCTTCATTTTGCGGTTCACCGTATTTGGTATTCAGGGATCTTTGGGTGATCTCAAGAGCGTGTGATCGCGATCCGCTAGGACTCCGAGAACAGGTATGCGGCACCAGAACGCTCGCAGATCCTATTTCGAATGCATCCCGCCGCCCTTGCAATATAGGTACCCAATGAAAATAATGTTGGGGTCACTCGGCTTTGTCGATGACCAATCATAAGGATTATGATCTAGGGAGCGTACCCTTGACCGTTGTCGAGAGTCACCACGGGAGCCTCGCCATGGTCTCGGGCCTACAAAACCCTATGGGAATATCAGAATCGGATGACCCCATCATGAATTACGGAGAGCGACTCTGCACATGCTCAGAACCCTCGCGGATTTTGTTTTCGCTTGTGCGGAGACCCTTGCAAACTCAGATCCTTCGATGAAGTCTCTGTGGCTGCAGTCGAGTTTTCTCTCAGTGAATTTCATGGAATCACCCTCGTTAAAACTAGGCTAAACCGAGGGCTGAGCCGAACCTAGAGCTCAGCTGAATGAAAGGCTGAGCCGAATCAAGGGCTGCGATCAGGCTGCTCTTCGAAGATTGGAGCAGACAGCGACGAGAGAATGAAAGATATTAGATGTGGCGAGAAGCCAAAGCGGAAATTAACATTGGTGGTAGACTTCCTGCAGCTGTGATGCGGTGGATTCGCGAACTTGCAGCTCGTCTGCGCGTTATCGTACGACAGCTTCCGCCGAATGCTTTCCCGGTACAATAAACGCGGATATCGCGGATACTTCGCGCAGAGCACATAACCGCACGCGCACACGGATAAATTACCTCGATCCCTCTCCACTCTCGATTGTTCCCGTGGATTTCTCTTTCGGCTGGAGATGAGGCTGTTTCCTGGGGAGCATTCGAACGAGCAGACCAGAGTTATTCTATGTGCCCCTCAAAGAATGGTCCGGTCCCCTGGTCTCGGAAAAAAGGAAAAAAATTGACGATTAGACAACCTCATTCCCTGATGTGAGCGATCCTTCCGCGGAAAATGCGGTATCGCCCGAGCTCGAATCTCCAACGGTTCGACTGAGTCTCTTCGGATAAACGTTGCTAGACGTCGTTCCATTCAGAGGGAAAGGCGCGATCGAGTACATTGAGCCCCGGAAAACATCGTAGAGTTCGCTCGACTCCTGGTGTAACTCCTGTTTCGCTTTCCATCGCGCTCTCCCATTTCCTAGTTCCGACCGCGCTCCGCTCTTGCTACGAATCATCGAATGCAAATTCTCCTCCACCATCTCGTTCTGTAAGACTCGAAGTTTTGTCGACGTCGGCAGCGACAACTCTCGCTTCTCAACTCTGCGCTCCCCGCGTCGCCCTGAATAAAACCTGTATGCCTGAGCAAAAACAGCAACAGAGAGGGCTGTGTTTTGATTACTCAAGTAATTTCGGGAGCCGTCATTCTTTCTGAGCTCGGGGGAGAGCGAGTCTCCCTACCGCAAAGATATTCCATATCCGAACAAGCATCGGAAAACCCCTCGGTGCTGATCCGCCGGGGAGCGATGCCCTCGACGTAAACACACCTGTGAATACAACCATGTCTCTCATTCTACCAGGCAGTCACCACATAGAGGCGAACTTTAGGAGTTTCGCCCCTGAAAATTCGCGTCTGAACAGATCGCGAGCTCTCGTAAGATGAATGATATTTCTGCTGCACGCAGGGAAGCGCTCAGAGATCGAAAGCGGTCATTCCTGACGCTCGCCCAGCTCCGATTGGGAATTATTCGTCTGTTTTGAGTAAGTCCTCGTGATTTCCCTTCGAAGCTGCTTCGTCCTCCGAATCGAGTCTGAACTCGTCAGGTCGACTCCTACTGAATCAATCAAGGCTTCAAGCACAAGTTACGAATCTCACATCTGTGGACAGAGATACGAATACCTACAAGTGTATTTCCAGAGCAGAGAGGAAACCCCGCGCGGAATCCCCGGCGGTCCTGCTGAACTGTGTGCTTTCCCTCATTATTGGGTCAACATAAATGGTGGAAAGAGGGGCGTCCAATGTGACGGTATCGTGTGGAATGTTCATCAGTCAAGCATCTGTGATTCTTTCTCTCAACCACTATGAATCACCTGCGAGTCTCTTCGATCTTGGTCCTCTAGTACAGCGGTGGCCAACTCGGAATAGCAGCTGGACCCCCAAACCGCCTTCGCAGGAGCTGGTAGACCCCCTATTTTCCATATTGCTCCAATCCATTCGCCTCATGTGTAAAGTTCTCCGGATGGAGATCGAAGTGGTATCTCAGAGAGTCTGATATCTTCCCCAGCGCACAAGTTTTCGAAACGAAAACCGAGACTATTTTATTTCAGTTCAAAGGTTCAAAGCTCCGACGGACCGTTTCTGTCTATCCATCGATGGAGGGCGGCGACTCTTGCATTATTACTTCCTCTAAATCGGTGTCTGGTCCTCCTACGGTCCACCATTGGTGTAAGCTGTTCAGAGCTTGGGCTGTTTCATCGCCGCTCTTGCTTGAGACGGTATCACTCGTGCTCGTGAGGGTCCTGCGAATATTGTAGTCCTACACCAAGACGTTCAAAATCAGGACGGGCATTCCTTCGCAGTTTATGAGGCTGTCGACGAAGTGAGTCCATGGATTGAGGGCAACCATTTTCCTAGTTTTGTCCACCAACTGTACAGCTCGTTTCGTTCGCGACAATTGAAACTTTGAGGAGCCTCGATGCTCGATGTCATAGACGATGCCAACCAACCACCAGAGTTCGTCTCCATCGCCAATAAACCTTCGATAGCGAAGAGTCTTGGAGAGTAGGCGTGTACCACTCCGTTGTCGCAGGGGGGAGGGATACATCTCAGGCACCGATGGTCGACAATGGACGGTCGTGGGTAATCGCGACTGGCTGCCGATTATGTTCTCATTGCGAATGAATCCCGGAGCTATTTTAAGTACGACTTACGGAGATTATCATGACAGCGAACCGAGCACCGAGAAGAGCGCCGCGAACAAATGTGAAATGTTTCTGAATGTGGCAGACCATTCCTTTCGAAATGAAACCTTTTCCGTGGACTGAGACCCTAATCCACTAGCGGCACGGGGGTCTCGGACCGCTGACTATGCAGATGACCGAGTAATTTTTACCGACACCGCATAACCGACACCCCGCCTGGCCGACACCGCTTGACCGAAACCTCTTGCCCGAAGCCGCTTGACCGGAGCTGCTTGTCCGAATCGAGCCCTACCGAGATTTGTGTATGCAGGCCACAAAATTTCCAGGACCCAGAGCTGAGGGGCGACGCCTTCGAGGGGGAGAACGAACGCAAGCTCGATTTCAAACACGAGTTTCTCACAAGTTTATTCTAGAAGATCTCGTAGTCGTGCTATGATTTCGAATTACTCAGGAAGAGTAGGTACGAATGGAGAGGCCCGTATAGTTTTAATTCGATCATATTAGAACTTGAGATTGACGGCAACTTGGGACGAAGTCGCACAATGTAATCTCATCGGCTTCGTATGGTTCGACTAACAAGGGAACATTACGAACTGCCCCACGCCGATTTTTCTGTTTGCCCAAATAATAGTCCCACCGAGAGATGAAGAACCCGCACCATGCGAGCTGCCAACGCTCGATAGGGACAGAATGAATCCGAGGTGTATTTCCAGGGTTTTTCACCGTATAAGGGTGTTTTTCGAAGAAGAGGTTCAAGATTGATGCCTGATTATTCGGAAAACAGAAATTCTCGTGTTTGAAAAGCGCGCCACAGAGCGACAGTCCGAGCGGATTCGGGAGAACTTCGTTGTGTTCACACGGAACGTCTGCGCTCCAAGAATCGCACCGGTTTCCGCGCGAGTCGCTTAGATCGCAGTTTGAGCAGTTCTGGATTGCTCCAATGATCTCAGCAATGTCAGTGTCCGCGGAATCGTTGTTAGTTCTGCTTCGAAGACACTTGAATGCCTTGAGTCTGAACGAGAGTGCCGGCGACGATGCGGAACCAAGTACCGTCAAGTTGGCTGAGAACATCTTCAGTTCAGTGAAAGGTTTCGAGAATCAAGGCGAAGCCACAGTGGGAGAGATTGACGGACTCTGAGTCGAGCCATGTCGGAGAAGAGTATGATTCTGTCTCCGAAGACGAATACGATGCCGTTTCGAACGACCTCTTCTCGTACGACTACATCTGCAAGGTGCTCGACTTCATTGACCAACACAGGAGGTACTGAATCGCTTCGATTCAACATACATTCAGGAGAGTCAGGGACAGGGGTTATATCCGACGATTCAAGCAGTACAGGGAGCACCTCGGCACGCTCCGCGAACGTTATGTGAAGGTCGCGCGGTATTGTAAGGAATCGTTTGATTCCGCCCGCGCGTATGGCCTGATCGTGCATGACAGAACGTTGAGGATATGGGCGCTCACTAAAGCTAGGGAGCTCGGGCAGAGTTCACTGCTAGTCCTTCTTGGAAATGATGTTCCCCGGTTGCAGTCCTTGATATTCAATCAGGTTTGTCATCCGCAATTCCGACCGATGTGGCTGGGTGTCCGGCCTAGAAGCGGTTTCGATGCCCCACGGGTAGAATTTCCGAGCATGGCAGAGATGCTCTCCGATGCGAACGAAGCGTGTTCATCGGCGAGCTGTTCGCTGCGGCCGTTCATAATCTGTGGCTGTTGTAAAAAGACACCATGTGTCAAGTGTTTCTATGTCGATTATCATTTCTGCAACGAAAATGCGCAATGAATATATGGTCGTTCTATTGCCCGGGAGCCGGGAGGTCCAGTCGGCTCCCTTTTTCTCGGGCAGAGTGCTTTCCAAATTATCTGGCATCATTCTTGAATCTCCTCTTCGAAAAAACACCCTTATACGGTGAAAAACCCTGGAAATACACCTCGGATTCATTCTGTCCCTATCGAGCGTTGGCAGCTCGCATGGTGAGGGTTCTTCATCTCTCGGTGGGACAATTATTTGGGCAAAGTTTCAGAAAAATCGGCGTGGGGCAGTTCGTAATGTTCCCTTTAAGCGAATGAGACGATTATTCGCCTCGACATATCTTTTCTTTGCAGCGTGGGGCTTTGGTCCCATACTCAGGCTGAGCATCCGGGTTTTAGATTCCAGCTCAAGTTCCTGGAAATAGGTGATCATCTCGAATATGTTGACATGCGATCGACCGACACCACGGTTCGAACCCTGGTGCCTACCCTCAAGATGATTTGTATCTCTGGCTCCGAAATTGCGAAAGTGATTCCACAGACTGCGCGGGAACACGGCCGCGTTCTCTAGCAAAGTGCCGATGACGTACTCTTTAGATTACTCTAGGGCAGCATGCGCTGGATGATCCGAGAATGGGGCTTTGGCTCCGATGTCAAGCCAAGCGTTATCGATCTGGGACAGGACAGACCTTATGAGCTTCTCCACGTTAGGAGCCTTGTAGTACTGTTTGAGTCCCAGGTCCTGGACCTTGCGCCAGAGAGACTGCGCGAAATGGAAAATGCACGCTTTCACGGTGGTCAGTGGGAAGCACTCTTCAATCGCTTTGAGTGTGGCGACCTCGAAGTCAAGTTGGAGCCCTGTAGGTTGAAAGTCACGCCGATCGTCAGAGCGTAACTCCTGAGCAGGGAGAACATTTTGCCCTAGGTTTCCTTCTGCTCATTGGGAAGTCGGAAAAAATGCCATAGGAATCATTTCGCCTTTGTAGAAGGCGTGGAGAGTACATGTAGAGCTTGAGGAAGAGCTTTGGCACGACGCAAAATGTTCCCCCCATATATATTACCGAAGCCGAACAAAGTTCCATCACCAGTTGAACCGTAGAGGAACCAAGGATCCGGTCTCCTGTACCGTCGTCCACGATGAGGAAGTTCTGCCCGTCTATGGTCCTCGTCCATGCGTCTCCGAGAACAATCGCGGCTCGAGATTCCGGGAGTGGCGGGCGCACGCTGGCTCTTGCGCGGTACAAGATAGAGGCTGCGCTGGAAAATGACGGGAGCGAAGCACCGATTTCTTAGTCATCATGCGTTGCCCGCAAGTGCTGAGTAAACGATGTTGCCACTTCCATCTACACTCGTTTTCCGCTTTTCTGGGGCTCGGCGACTGCCCGGTCTTTCATTTCTTGGATCGCAGTTCGTCTGATGATTTCTCTCGTCTCATGCTCATGACAGTGGACTCCAACGATGGGCTCGGATTCCTTCGGGGAGGAAAATGTCGATCGGAGTAAGTGAATCGATGATAGATAATAATAGCCCTTGGACAGGACACAGGCGGATGGTCTAATTGTTAGCGCGTCTGACTCTCATGCTGTGCCTTCCGCTCATCCTAAGTGCAAGCCCGCAGCAGCGCGGTTTCATTCGCGCGGGAATAGGCGCGGTTTCGATCCCTGCTGCCGTAGAATTATACAGGGCCCAAATTTCCTTCAACTTGGGTACATTTGATCTCTCAATTCGTCCCCCGGAGCAATGCCGTCGTCGAGGCCCGAACATTAAATGTATCGAAACTATACTGTAAGTCATGTTCCAACACTTGCTGTGTAATCTAGTAGGAAGATGCTCGATGCTCGTATATGAGAGGACGAGGCTCGGATGAGAGCGTAGAGATGCGAGTCAGCAGACGAAACGGTATTGTAGATGTGCGTCCAATGCCGGTGGCACCAGTGCTTTTTATCGAGACTGCACACGATATTTACTTTCGATGCGGTCGGTCAAATGCTTTCGGTCAAGCAATATCGGTCAACTGGATGGTAACCGAATGAAGTACATTGAACGCGCCCCCACTCGATATTGTAGACGTTTCACGACAGATGCTTTCTGTTGACGGGAGGTCTTCGGAAGAAGCGAGGAGGTCGGACATCGACAAGGTCTGTGGGAGCTCTACCCGTTTCCCTGTCGTACCGCGGACACTCCAAATTCCGCGCTTCGAAAAATGCAAAGAGACGCAAACAAGCGGCTTTCTAGTTTTCGGCAGTTTCATGAAGTTCTATTGCGAACGCAGGACAGGAGAATCCAACGCTTTCAGAGTGGTCGCTGTGAACAAATTCAAGTCGAGTGGTGAAATTTCGGGCTGGGTGACGACAACAAAAGAAAGCTCCAAGTCGCGCGCCTCGGCAGCAGCAGACAGCGCGCAAAATTCGGTCTATTGTCCGCCGTTTTCGAGGTACCTCAGCTACCGACTCGTTTTGAGGGCGGAGTCAATAGAGTTGCAAGCGAGGAAGTTCGAACGGGAGCTATGGCCAAGGTTCAGATGAAGAATTTGGGAACGTTTCTGCTCGTGGACTTAACTCTCAAACCAGAGCCGGCGAGGAGACGGTCCCGAAAATTCCCCAGCACGATCCCCTCCTCTTCCGAAGTCCCGAGCGCTCGAGAGTCGTGAGAAATGCATCGTGATCCTACTCCAATATTAGACTTACAGTTAGAGACGAAGCCAGAGATCGAATCTCAATACGCCCGAGCAGCAGGTCTCGAGAGACTTGGACGACCCTCGCACGCAGGCTGCGATTGTTTCTCCGTGTTGTAAGCAAGCCAGTTGACGTCTTCAAGGAACGGAAAACTCCCACGCCGCCTCCGGAGGAGGGAGGATGAATCGACGACGGGATCGGAGAATCAATTGTTCACAAAAACAGGGAATGCTCCCGCACGACTAGTTGCGTCCGCATCAGAAATCAAGGGGGCGGTCTTTTGCTCTCCGTCGAGTGGAAACCGATGCATTGACGGGAAGCGACCCGACTCACCGGTGCTTGGGGAAGGTTAGGCGTTGTCTCCATTGTTCGGCAATCGATACGCGAAATGCATGAAACTAATTCGTGGACCCTATCAACCCTTCTTCTGAACCTACAACGGACTTCATACCCTCATGGAAACGCGGAGGAAGGAGTTAGGTAGAACCCTAGAAGTCTGATCACCTCATGAGTCTTGACTCATGACTCAAGATACAGGACATACCTGCATGATTCGCTAAGGATGAGGTTGCTTCCCCGCGTCCGTACACATACATAGATCCGTCAGCAGCCTCGTTTTCCTGCTGCAGCGCGCCGCCGCGACCGAGCTCGAGCTCCGAATGAAAATGGATTGCTCATTACATCGTCGATTGCGGCTGAAAAACGCAGACTGGATGCAACCAGAAGCATCTCCGCGCCGTCTTATTATGAAAAATTGAGAGGATACCGCTATACGGATGCGGGACTCCCGGGTCACAGCTGCGAGGAAGGAAAGAGCCATGTCAGCGATGCCACCATCGACATCAAAAGTCGTTTCAGCTCCGATGAACAGAGTCGGAGGACAAAGCGAGATGTATACAGCTAGACTGGTCCGTTTCCGATTCGTGCAATACCCGCACCGATTTCCGCGAATGAGTTTTGGCGAGAGCCGCAGAGCGATCCCGCCGTCGCAATCCACGATTTCCGGAGGGTTTCAGACGACTTCGCCCACCAGAGGTCATCGCTTCGAGTCTTCCCTTCGTTTTTGACGAAATAACATGCCAGCATGCATCAGCCCAAGATATGGTAGAGGACTTGTCTTATCCTTTTCCTGGATCAGGATGAAATCGGAGCGGAAAATATATCCACGGAGCCTGGGGCAATTCCCTGCTGCTCGGTGGGAAAAAAGCAAAGTCTCATTTCTTTCCTCGTTCCCTACTTCTGAAGCGGAAGAGCCTCTGAAAAGACAGATATTGCGGAAGAGTTCCGAGAGTGGAATTCGATTCTCCATTTTTCTCGTCGTCTTTTCCCACCCGGTCTCCAAACGGAATGCCGGACTTTGCCCCAATCAGGAAAGAAAATGTTGTGATTGATTCGAGGATCGTAGGGAGGGATTAGGTTGATCCAGACAGCATCCTGAGATCTCGGCATTCTCTCGTACCAGGGCACGGGAGGTGCGACTCCGGAGAAATTCCTCTTGTTGCGCGGGGCTCCTTCGAAAAAGTCTCATCATCTTCCGTTGCTTGTCTCGGCGAGCTGGTCAGAGCCTGTCTGCTTCTCTTCAAGTCTGTCGCTTTTCCTCGTACCCCAGTACTCGTGGTACCGTGTCGCGGATAGGCTGCTGGCCTGCAACTCTCTTAGTCTGCCGTCGTGTCTACGTTTCTTCCTTGTTCAACTTCGGTGCCCTCGGGGCACGTTTTCGTTGCTGCTCGTTGCTCCCCCTCCTCACACGGTTTCCTCACTTCCCCTGTTCGCGCTGTATGTCATGACGTGCTCCGACTCCCGAATGACGAGATCAGTCTCACGACGAACGTCGAATTTGATGGAGACGCTCATTCCGATGAAATTGTGATATATGCATGAATATTCCAAACTGGAGACCCATATGTCGAGAGGCCCACCGTCTACGGAAGCGTTTCGCAATCGTCGTCCGCTTGACAGGAGACTAGAGTGCCCTGTGAGCGCTCGATTAGTCAGCAGCCTCACAGAACCGTCCCGTCTCGGGGTCATCTGGGCTCCGACTCCTCGAACTTCCAATGAGCCGACTCCGTCGCGAACTATTAATATAATTGTGTTCCCTCTCACGAGCGTTCAATCTCAGCGGATCGTTGTCGGGGTATCGGGTTACCTCGGGGGACGGGGAACTGGCAAGTTTCATCTACGCTGAATTCCGCCAGAGCTGCACAACAACAACAACAACCTTACTCTATGTAGCTATCCTCGCGATTTCTCGGTTTTCCCGTGAGTGCTCCCCCGTATCTCATTGCAGAGACTCCGCTGCTGAGTGAGACCTTTTCGCATGATTACGGGATAGCTAATATGCAAACGAAGCTTCCGCGTGGATTCTCTGTAGAATTGTAAATGATGCCCGAATAGGAGCCAGGTGGGAGTAGGCGCCTCTACGAACAACTAGCCCATCCACAACACTCACCGTACCGCTCCACGCGGGTCCCATGCAGCGCGTGCTAGATGCCCGAACAGAAATTCATCGTCTTGGGTCCACTCGAGACGATGGGACCCGATGAGTTTGTCTTCGGTGCCAGCCGGGGGGATCGGCACCGAAAAAGAAGGAAATGATCGTTATCTGACGGGGCTTCTCCGTCTGTCCGCTTCCCCGTCCATCGGCCCGACTGTTCGCTCATGGGTCCGCCCGTCAGCACCGTCTGTTCGCTGTTCGTCCGCCCGTGTTCCAGTCTGTTTTGCATAATTTACGCTTTGGAGACCCGAGCGGAACGGCTTGGGTGCTAAGGGAATTTCGAGGACAGAATATAGGAGAACGTCAGGAGAAAAAAGAATGGGACGGCGGAAGGAAGCTCGCAGCCAGCCAGTCGGGTAGCCTGCCATCCGGTTAACTAGAGGAATACGGAGGAAACAAAATAAGATGAAGCCGCCCGTCTCGGCTCTCTTACTCATCCCCGAGCACGGAGCGGAGTATCGGAAGAATGCGTCGTACGGAAGCGACGCCGACGTCGAATTGAACGGATGAGTAGATACGGGCGAGCACGCAAGCAATTTGCATATCCGACTTGTCACGTACCTATCTATTTCTTTGATCTGATCTCTGACAAGTTTATGAGCTCTGTCCCGTCTTCCGGGAATCTTGAGCTCGTCCCAGGTGATCTGCTCTTGGGCGCTGTTCTCGCGAACCTATTGGGTGACACGCTCCTCGCGAGTGTCTCGAAGACTCTGCGGGACCGGATCTATTTGAAGTCTCAGGATTCGCTGATCGGAGTCAGAGGAAATTCGGTCAGGAACCGCGTTAGGAATAGTCCTCCTCTAGCGACCGAGTGGATCGAAAGCTCCAAGTCGTGGACCGCGGTGACTTTCGGGAGGTGCATTAGCTAGGAAGGGAAGGTAGCTTCGTGATGGCTCGGGATTTCTAAGATCCAAGCACGCTTGTCGCTGATAGTGCTAGCTGAGGCCGGAGCCGAGACTCCTAAAGGCCTGAGTAGCTAGGAGGCTACATCTAAGCCTACACCTCGGCAGGCAGACCCCTGGGGCTACGGCACCAGTGCTCATTAGCAGGCGTTTCCCGTGCCTGGATATCCCGAGAGTGGCTGCGACGGTTGTGGCGACTTCCACGTTGACTTCTGCTCCTTCGGTGGTTCGCTCCGCTCAGGGCCCTCTTCTAGATGAGTCAAGAAAGTGACTCGGAATCCTTCCGTCATATTTAGCGAGATTTATCCTCCGTGGAGCGACTTCCTCGCGAGCGACTGGAAGCGATCAGTGAGCGAAAGCCGGGATACTACGCTGCAATAATCAATGAGACTGGGGGAACGACTGTGTGACCGGCCAAATCGAAGAGTGAGCTGTCTCATGCTCTTGTTTTTCTATTGCGTGTAATTCCTTATTCAGGCTCTAGTTTCACTTTGAACATCATTGCCTTCGGCCACTATCGGTCGTGTGGGAAGGTGTCCGACCAAGGGAGTGTACCTTTTCGAGCGCCGTTCCCCGGCAGTGCCGCCGTGTCGCGATGCCGCATAAGCGAAGGCATCACTCCCCTTCCCAATGATTACATGTCAACGAACCAACGACGGAGTTTTGTGCTTTCTGCCTTCGCCGCTCGAATCGCTCGAATAATTCTGATTACCCCGCAGACAGAAAAGCGGAGACAGTGCCGATTCACGCTGTGTGAATCAATTATTTATTCGCTTCAGATTATTCGAAAATCCGACAGTCTGGGAGCTAACAGTTGATACACCTGCTCGATCCAAGTCATGAGCCTCGAAGGGGGAGAGGGAACGAAATTGCGGCTCGAGCTCCGTCAAACCAACGGAGACCTCTTCACATTCGTCGAGGTTTTTCGCGAGTGGGGTCATGTGCGATGAATCCAAATCCATACAGACAATAATAGAGAGTTGACCTCATGTTGCGCGAGTCCGGACGGCATGAATTTGAGAGCCAAAGTCTCGCTAATTCCATGCTCACAATGCTCTCCGAAGACAAAAAAAAACCGAAAGTCACCCCGTCGCCGGCGGAATCACGATCCAAGGAGAGTCTTAGCCACGGAAATCTCAAACTGCCATTCGCCGAAATTATTCTCAAGTGCTTTCCCCTGATACATCCCACTCGAGGACCCTTCAGATACGGAACGCTTCCAGCAGTCATCATCACGGGTCAGGTTTCAATATCCTGAACCTTTTCGACGCTCCCTCGACCCCTCGGCCCCTCGAAACGACTCGTGCTCGAACTTATGTCTGACTAAGATTCTTCCCGGAACTCTTATGCCTGGGTTCATTCCTGTCTTCCGGCTACATGGGCTATCGAGAATATTCGCGATCCGCAGCCGTTAGTACCGTAGCACGTTCTTGTGATACGCCGACTCGTGCCCAAAATGACGCACCGGCAGCCGACTCTTATACATCTCCTTCGTTGCTTCTCACTCTCTTTCAGTACTGCGAGAGCTGGAATGATGGAGTGCATGCGAACTGAAGATGGATCGCTAAGCCCAGGTGAGCTTCGCCGAGGCCGGCTGAAGAAACTCCTCACGAGAAGGCGTCAAGTTATCAGCATCGAACACGCTACACGTCACGCTCTCATAGAGTTATGCAAGCGGCACCGCGTCGATTCCATGCTCAGGATTGGGTTCCGTTTTTTTCGGAACCTTCGGGAACCACCTAGGTCAATCAAAGATACCCATCTTGTATCGATCGCCAACTCACAGTGTGGGGCTCTGTCGCTCTAAAAAATTGGACGCCGTATCGTGACCCGTGGCGGCGACCGCCGAGCTGCTATGTACATACGGCAGCGCATCGGTGTAGATGTACAGAGGGGAAACTCGAAGCTCATTTTTCTATACATCCATTTTTTCCGACGAGCCGAGAAGTCCGAAAGAGAGGAGCATCCGAACAAGTAGATGAATTACTACATTAACGAAACAATAAGGAAAACGAGCTCGAGGTTTCATCGTAGACAAGAAATCGTTGGCCCATCGACGGGGAGATCGTAATCCAGCAGATTAGCGAAGCCGCCGAGTTGCACAACCAAGACCGTCGGGAGCTGATCCTCCGTTTCCCGAAAGAGGAGCCGTCCTGTTCGGCCGGACACGAGATAACCCCAGAGGTCATCTGGCGTCACGACAAGCTGCCCTCCGGGGGGCTGCTCGAAGCATCCGGGAAACGTCGACGTAGTGAGAGAAGTGAGCCGCAGGTGGCACGACCGGCTCGCTTTCCTGTGAGATTGGCTGCCAATTGTGTTTATCTCGTCGCTGCGGGCTCGAAAACCTGCGATTCCGAGCTCGGCACTCGAATGCTCCGTTCCGGACGGAGCGTGGGCGCTCAAGAACAAACGCTGATAGCTTTTCGCTATTCGACGTCATTCCTCCGACCGGCGCTCAGTTCCTGCCCCCGCTCTCTATCCGTCCTTCTTCGCCCGGATAGAGCGACACGTGAATGGTCATTCGCCATCTCCTAACGAAAAACGTAGAAATGCGCCTTTGGGCTCCGGAGCAGCTGGTGACCACGCGATAACTTGACCGTCGCAGCTGCGGGGAGCTCTCCCTCTCAATTCTTACCGCTGTAATAGCACCGCGAACAAGCTGCTCTCAACCGACGCGGTTGTTATTGTAGTTGTCGTTGTTGTTGTTGTTGCTGGTCGAGGAACAAAGCCGCAGTTCGGGCGCACATTCATCTCCTTTGGTTTCAAGGCTGGCCGATCCGGTAGTGGTGTTGGCGTTGCTGCTGTGGTTGTCGTTGCCGACATCGCGTGCATCAGTAGTTTGTTCCTGTCGTTGCCGGTCGACCCCTGTTGACCTAGTCGATGCGACTCCCTGAATAAATCGCAGCTCCAGGGCGGAAAACGTAGGGCGGCACGACGTGGCTCAGCCGCGGGAAACCGACAAGTCGCCGCAACATTAAACTAATTCCACGGCGCTTCTGCATCGACGACCCCGCAAAAGAGAAATTCCGAGTGCCCGAGGTCGGCGGAAGTTGTTCCACTGTGAACAGACCAGAAAAGGAGAGATCTTGCGACGTGCCGGAACAGCCGCTGGCGAACATGGTCATACCAGGCCACACGAGGGAGGAACCTGCAGAGGTCTTCTCTTTCACTCGTGCTCTGTCCTCGGCTGAAAGCCAGCAGTCCTATCGGCTGACGCCCGACCGCTTCGGAGCGACGGTCGCTGAACTTGCGGGCAACAGCTGTTTTCCTCGAAGCCGACGACTTGAATTATCTGATGAAAGCGTGGACGACGCTGACGACGGCGCGGCCGGCGCCGGAACCGACATCTAGGCATCAAGTTTCTCCGACGACGGGAGGGAATTCTCGCCGCGACTCGACCGCTCGGTTCAAGGAGGGCAGGCACTCGGAGTTTGTGAATGACGCGGTCATTCGTGGGAGGTTCGTTCCAGACTCTGGAGTCATATGTACGTGCGGAATCGATTGCCCCATTCCTTCGAGCCTTCGAGTATGACCACAGCTCCTCTCCTCTGTCGAGGGATCCTCCGTCGAGTTCTTGTTTGCTGAATTATTCGTCGAGCGCGAATTCTTCCATTCGATTTGAGAATTGAAATAGATTTTGGATCCATGAGCAGAACCACCAACGATGGAATCCTCAGATCGGCTGAACAATGCTCCAACTCGGATCGCGCGTTCGGCACGACCTCGAGACTTTATCGCTGCACGCCTCTATCCGAGTATTTCCGTGTGGAGCGATGTCTTCAAACAAAGCTCTCGCCGAGAGTGGCGCGGAAGGTTTCCCGTTTCCTTCCTGGTATGTTCCCTCGCTGAGCTGAACCCTGAAGGCTCACCTGATCTTCCTCATGATAGGACCGGAGGAATTCGGAAGTGAGTTTTGGGAAGGCTGACATTGAAAAACAGTGAGAGAATATCGATCGCTTGCAATACAGGATTTTTGTTTCCTGCCCTCGACTGATCGTGACAGGCTTCAGGACAAAGAGGATTTCCTCAGGAGTTCCAGCCCTTTGGATGCTGACTCGAGTGAGTAGACTGAAATGGATGGCGAAGGCATCCGGTAAGTGCCGCGCTTGTCGGATATTCCTGCCCAAGAATTGCTTCGTGCACATCTGAAGATATCTTTCTATTCTTGGCCTCTGATGCGATCCCTCGAGATCTTTCTCGCACCCGAGACCGGCTGATTTCAAACAGGGCTCGGCAGCCTTTGGTTCTGCTCCTCGTCGAATGGGATGGGGTGGATGCGGGGGAAGGTGAGGAGCAAATGGATTTGCTTCCGAGAGATTGGGTCGAAACTCCCAAGACAACAGCCGGCCCGTTTGGGAGCGCCTCGCAGCCAAACCGCGGGTACGCCGATGAGCTCATCATCCGCTCCCCTCCTGAAATCATCCATTGGCGAAAATACCTCATCGTATTCGATGATCTCAAGCGCGACCCATGATCCTCGCGGACGGGATCTAGCGTCTAGCTAGAGAGACGTTCCGTGCTCGAAGGTTCATCGTTCGTTAACATTGTAGCGCAACGCGTTGAGAATTGGATGAAAGAATGACGATTTCTGACGGCAACGCCTCCGAGTCCACTTCCGTTATTCGGCAACAGATCCACCCCACGGAGACGTCCATTCTGTCGCGCTGAATTGCTCGCTCGAGAGTTAAGATTGTCAACATCAGAACGCAGTCGGAATTCTTCTCCGGAGCTCCTGTGAATTTCAGGGAGTCTGCGAACATTCAAGTCTAGAGTTGCGCTCGAGCTAAAGTTCACGAGTGATTCGTCGAGAAGGCACTCCGGAGCTGGACTCCAACTCCGACGAGCTCCAGCGCGGGATTGGAGGATTCAGAACCGCGATTCGGAATTCTTTCCGACATACGTATTGTATTCTTCCACATTATTCTTACCCATACGATTCTTCCCTCATCGGAGGACTCGTCGTCCATGCGATCGGCGACTGAGTAGAACCGCTGAATATTCTCGTATACAGCTCGAGGCATTGGTGTGAAATACGGCGAGCGAAACGAAGCGGAAAGAGGGCAAAAGTCGATTCTCGGGAAGCACTTCAGCTGAACACTCAATGTCGACATCTCAAGTGGGTGTGAAGCCTCTCGCTACCGTCGCCGACGTCGCCGTCGTCTGTTGAATTGAGGATTGCAAAGAGGGGAGCAGAAAAAGGTCTTGAGCAGCTTTCCATTGCGTTGCGCAGTGAGTGACAATGAATAAATGTGAGTGTGTCTCCATGAATGGAGGGCCGCTGCGAGATCTATTCGACTTCATTGAGATTTTCAGTCGGCCCAATGTTTGCATTCGCCTTCCTCAAATAGAGAGTGAATCTTTGCCGGGAACCCTCTCGAATGTGCCGAAAATCGTGACACTTCTTGTATCCGTTGGGGCGGCAATCGCTCCGGAATTCTTCAGACAGGGATGCTTGTCGTTTCGGACACTGCGCTCGAGCTGATAGACATGCTCACCGCGAAGGTCGCGAGATATGCTCCGTCTACGCTCTCTTTCTGCCCAGGCTTGATTCCCAACCTCGGATCTGTATCCGGCGCTGAAAAAACTCAAGAGAATATTGCTCCTTCATCGTCCCATGACAGTTTCCGAGTTTTATTGATGGAGACGCTCCGTCGTACGCAAGAATCGAATGAGAGTCTCGAATTCAGGTATGTCACACGAAGTGATCGCCACGAGTGATAGAGAGGGTGATACATTACCACGGGTTCTATTGGAAAAACCGAGAACTTCAAAGAAACGATTCAAGGGGTATAGTAGAGCTGATCCAGAGCGGAATCATTCCTCCGAGACCCAGCTCTGCCGGATATCAACTCAACCGCTGCGCTTTTCACAGCGGCATCATAACAATGAGCCTGATGGAATCCTCACACAAGTCATCGCATTTCACATTTGCAGCGAAGAGACACTCGTGGGCGAAACACTCGCATCACGTGACAATAAAATATTATGATGGATAGGGTTCTCAAATCCAAGAGAAGAGTCCGGAACATCTCGTACACTGATGATGGTGTTCAGCAATACAAATCGGAAGGATAGTGGGACCTTGCGGCTTCCTCGTCTGAATTTTTACATAATTCAATTGGTTCTATGGTATTCCCCGAGACCGAGGAGAAGTTTTTCTATCGGGTTCATATAGGTCATGCACTTGGCTCGCCCGCTCACATAAGCCCGTTTTCGCCCGCGCGCTCGCTCTGATCTGCGGCTTAGAAGCTCCATTATTTAGGTACATTCAGTGTTATTGCGAATCCGCCGTGTCAATTTGAGCACGGAAAGCAAGTTTTCTCGGCTCGAAGTAGAGTCGTTCGATTCGTAATTAATTGCCCCGATGATTCATCAAGGACTGATTAACCTGTGGCTCTAATCTTCTGTCCGATAACGAGTATCCATTTCGTTTAATTAACTCTCGATTATTAAGCCCCTTCCTCTCACAATGATCTCTTTCGAACATCGGAAGTCCAGAGATTCTTTTTTTCGGTGATCCCATAGAGCGAGAATGGAGTCGGTCATCACTTTTTGTTCTCGTTCGGCTCAGCAGCCGAATCGCACGCTCTCTGAAGAATGCGTCTCCTTCAGATAGATATATGTAGATACAATAATATATAAGAGGATTGAGAAAAACCAAAGCACACTCGCCCGACCGATCGGAGTTATTTTCGTATTGGTTGCTTTTACTCGGAAAACAAGCCTCTCACGATACTCTACGCTAAGAGCGTTCAGCTGAAGTAGAAAAATATTTCGGATGAGTAAACCCTCAGGCTCTGAATTTTTAATCTGCGGTTTCCCTCAAGTCTGGGGCGTCTCAACTTTGCCCCACCCTTTTGGATCGTTCGATGCGTCATCTCCGGAATCGCCCTCACGTCATTCACATTCCGACACGAAGGTCCGGCAACAACATTCAAGATTCGTTAGTTCGTAATGCTATCTTGTCACCATGCTTGCTTTGGGATTCCGTATCTAGCTGTACATTATTTTGTTTCATGATGTGCTCTGTACGGAGGTGCTGCAACCTTCGTTCTAACTGTTCCGCCTCAGTTGATCGCGAACATGATCCTAAGAAACAGTGCTAGAAAACATACACAACGAATCTTCGCGCTCGACATTCCGTAGCTCCTCCCGGGCTTCATCTGCGTACACGTGTATGATCCTCGGTAAATTCGTTCAGCCGCGATCGTCGACTCCAAGACAGCGGTCATTGAGCGGACAGCGCCGAACCTTCCGCTCAGCATTGGTGTCTTCATAATCATATTCAGAATGTCATCATCTACCTACATAATGTCCGTTTCGATCGATTGGTGCGATGTGTGGAAAACAGTCGAGTTTCCCTCAAGGAGATCACTGAGCCCGGGAGCGTAACCGTAGTGGACGGAATGTCTCGACTGTCTCGAAATGACAGACAGCGGAGGAGACGGAACCGGTGGGAGATTGCTGAAGTCGTCGTCGACGTCGAAACCTTCTTCCTCATAAACTCCGAGCTGATCGTCGGGTGGAAACAATTTGCTCCCCGAGTAGATTACAGGACTCTGGAATATTCGAACTTCTTGTGACATTCCTGCTCCCTTGATGATTCATATCCTTCCTTCCTCCCTTCCTGAGCTTCTTCATCGCGAGACTCAGGCGCGAGACCTTTCCCGGTGGGGAGTCGTCGCGTCTTGGGAGAGAGAAAAAACGTACCTGGTCGTCGGGGCTTTTGTCGTTAATCATCCACGTGTGATTCACGTGCCCGTTGAAATGCGGAAGCAAAGCAGGAGCTTGCTGGTTATATGAGTGCACAATATCAATATCGAGATCTTCGTTTATGTCCTTCAATGAGTCATCGTTGTCGTCCGCATAATCGGCTTCTTGATTGTTCGTCCGGCATCGGAGGTTTAATACAATGCAAAATATAACGAACAGCAGCGAGAGAACGGCCGCAGCGATGATATATATGGGGGAAACGCTGGTATTGTCTGTGGAGAAGAAACACTCCTTTGAGTTCATGTGGACGCCGTAAGGCACATAGAAAAACGGCCATAATATAAGGCCAGCCATGCATCTCTCGTTGATCTTCCGTATGCCAGCATCCCCCAGAACCACAGCAGCGTTCCGCGCCGCAGAGCGCTTCGAGGACGGAGTTTACGCTTTGCGAATGTCGCTTCGCGTGTTGAGTATGCGCATCGTCGAAAGTGGAAGCCGTTTGCTTTGCTTCGGAGAGTCGAACGGAGCTATTTATAACTTCGACACCCCTCGGCACGACGCCCGCTCAAGAGTTGGCGAAATTGTGAATCAGGGAACTAGCTCTAATACTTCGCTTGAGGCTTGTCCCTCTTGCGGGAGATTGAATCATTTTTTCGCAAAATTCGCTCCCAGCGAAGAGAAGATTTCTAAAAGAACTGACGATTGGTGAATCGAGAATCTCTATCTGGCTCGCGGAGTCTCCAATATACGGGACGTTTCGAGAGCTGTCGGGAGAGATCCATACGAGCGAGTCATCGGCCCTCTAGGTGTAAAGCGTTTTCCGAAAATATTCCACTCGTCAAGACGCCGCCGAGTTCGAGGGCGGTCGGAGTTCCCTTCTCCGGCTGAAAACCGCAAACCGTCGGTGACAGCAATTCTGCAGAGTGCTTTCTTCCCGAGTGTGTTCCCGCGTCTCTGAGTGGCGTCGTTTACCCATCCGACCCATTTATCGTGAGGTCGGGATTTCTCAAAATTGGTCTGACATTTAGAAAACGAAGAAATTCCCCTCTAGGGGTTTTCCCTCAGAACTCATTCCATCCGAGTCACCCATAGGGGGTTCGGACGCTCCCCGACAGGTGCCAACGAATCATTAAAACCCGAACGCATTGGAATAGACGCCTACTACATGCTTTAGAATGATTCACTGACCTCCAAAAATTAGGCGGACAACACCGGCAGACAAACAATCCAGCCCCGCGCAAGGCTTGTTGACTGGCGTGACCTTGGTGGGAATCGGTGACTGCGTGCTTGATGTGGATGTCGGCCGTGTTGGTAAAGGCTCCAACGTGGTTGGCATGGGAACTGAAAAAATATAAAGTAACGTCACGCGGGCGTAGATGAATGTCATGTTCATGGACGCTGCATGCCCTCGTTTGCTAAGGCCCGAATTCCTGGCTCGTTCGTCCGGAATGGGGACGAAGAAATAAATAGGATCCGAGCGCGACCCAGTCGCCGACTCGGGTCGAAGACTCTCGGTCGCAAGACTTTCGGCGGAGGAATAACTCGCATTGCAACTCGCGGATACTCACAAGTTGAACAGGGGTTGGCGGGATCCTGTCGGGACGGGCAAGCACAGACATGACCCTGAGGTCTGTACAGGCACAGATGGGAGCATCCTCCGTTGGCGACTCCACAGGTATTCGTTCCTGTTTGACGCGTAGCGGCCACCATTTTGATGTCCATCGGATTCTCGATTTCGTCCCGGATGATTTGCCGCTTCTTTCCGCTGAGTTTCTCGGCACGCTCGACGCTCTTCGTCTGCCAATCCGTCCAGTAAATGTAGTTGCCGTGCTGAAAATCATCTTGACGGTATTTTCGCGGAGATTCTGGAACTCCGGAAAGCTCGCCGGAGGATGGTACAGTGTATCCGTTCACTACGGCAATGTGACCGCAATAAAAAAGCCCCGTCGATTTCACGGTGAATTACCGAATGGTCACTCCCTTCGGTGTCTGTCTCAAGAGGAAGTCCGCCGTGACGAACACGCACTCTCCGCTCCGCATTTTCAAGGAGGTTACCCGTCGTAGGCACGGAAGCACCCAGCAGGATGTTTTTGCACGTAGAATTAGTCTCGCGGCGAGCTTCCTACACGGGCTGTACACACCAGCACAACCCACCAGCGAGCCGGTTCTTCGAGCACAGCAAGCGACCGAAACCCCAACCCGGACTCAACGCCGACAAATGATCATGACGCGCGCCGTCGAGATTTTTGCTAGCGAGTTCTCCTTGGCACAAAGTGGCAAAAAAGGAGAAGTAATGGCGCAGAAGTC